>NC_081239.1:8695355-8770355 GCF_902713425.1 Acipenser ruthenus | reverse complement strand
ATTCAGTAGCTCTGCTGGGGTCCTGCTCTTCAAATTCAGAGCCTCAATATTCAGTAGCTCTGCTGGGGTCCTGCTCCTCAAATTCAGAGCCTCAATATTCAGTAGCTCTGCTGGGGTCCTACTCCTCAAATTCAGAGCCTCAATATTCAGTAGCTCTGCTGGGGTCGTACTCCTCAAATTCAGAGCCTCAATATTCAATAGCTCTGCTGGGGTCCTGCTCCTCAAATTCAGAGCCTCAATATTCAATAGCTCTGCTGGGGTCCTACTCCTCAAATTCAGAGCCTCAATATTCAGTAGCTCTGCTGGGGTCCTGCTCCTCAAATTCAGAGCCTCAATATTCAATAGCTCTGCTGGGGTCCTGCTCCTCAAATTCAGAGCCTCAATATTCAATAGCTCTGCTGGGGTCACACTCCTCAAATTCAGAGCCTCAATATTCAATAGCTCTGCTGGGGTCCTGCTCCTCAAATTCAGAGCCTCAATATTCAGTAGCTCTGCTGGGGTCGTACTCCTCAAATTCAGAGCCTCAATATTCAGTAGCTCTGCTGGGGTCGTACTCCTCAAATTCAGAGCCTCAATATTCAGTAGCTCTGCTGGGGTCGTACTCCTGAAATTCAGAGCCTCAATATTCAGTAGCTCTGCTGGGGTCCGACTCCTCAAATTCAGAGCCTCAATATTCAATAGCTCTGCTGGGGTCGTACTCCTCAAATTCAGAGCCTCAATATTCAGTAGCTCTGCTGGGGTCGTACTCCTCAAATTCAGAGCCTCAATATTCAATAGCTCTGCTGGGGTCCTGCTCCTCAAATTCAGAGCCTCAATATTCAGTAGCTCTGCTGGGGTCCTACTCCTCAAATTCACCGAACATGTTTTTTTTGCTCACCGAATTGAATTTATGCACCAAACTGAGTGAGGTACACGCGGTCTGTGCTGAGGACGGGCCTTTCGAGGGTTTGGTGAAAATATATGAAACATTTCCTGAGTTATAGTAATAAAAATGATAACAGTCCAGCATTTCTTATCTTAAAATTATGTGTCATAGATTACAAAAACAATGTATATACAATCAACCTTGTTTTACTATTTTGCTAGAGTTACTGAGTTAGCACTCTTTTCATTAACGTGTCTAATACAATGTGGTGAAATGCAGCAGTCATGTATGGAACACCTCCACACAAGAGCTCTAGTTTATAATAAATATAAAAACTGTCTTCTCAAAAAGCAAAGAAATTCATTGCAGTAAACTATGTTAATGCAGCAGTTAGGGTTGAACTCATCGCCACAAAAGCAAGGGAACGTGGCATTAGTGTTTTTAACCCTAACTCTCCATTCCCACCCCACACAAGCAGCCAAAGGAACCAGAAACACAAGCAACTTCAGACTGCCATCATCAGGCAAGAGGTAGAACATGCAGCTCTTTCCAGATGACACAAGACACATCCATCATCCACTGGTGCTGCAGCAATGGATATACTAGGGATGGGAAGTTGAAATGTATAAACTCTACAAAGGTGGTTAAACGTTGAATAATATGCTAGATGTATAACCGGTCACGTGACAAATTTCACCAAACGCATACTTTATTTATGTATTCATTTTAGTAATTTATCATCATATACAGCAGTCCATCGCGTATCCAACTGCTGTGGTAAGAGTGGAAATTATAAAAGGGAAGGGGTTTGGCAATTGCCTCCAAGTAGTTTTTAGAATTGGTGCAATAGAAAGATTGACACTGGGGCTGGTTTTATTCTCAACACGTCTGTTCATGCTGTAGTGGGCATGGTTCAGTCCACATGGGGTAAGAAAAGTGTTTTTTTCTGCTGTATTTTAAATAGAATTGCATCTCTAAACAAAGGAACGAGGCAAAAGCACATTTGAAGTTATTTTGAGGAACTGGACAAGAGAACTGTGGTATGTAAATAATTATGACAAACAAAATTGCCCTACCACAAAAACACAAGTTCAATGCTTCACCATTTGAAATGAAAGCATTCAGAATTACTGTGGATGGAGTTACTGAATGCAGTAAAAAGCAAACATCCAGAATAAACAGAACGCGCTAGATGGTGACTGTGATTACGTGTAACATGGTTTGTGCTGTGCAGTGATAGCTGTGCTCTGGTTTTGTGCTGGGCAGTGATAGCTGTGCTCTGTTTTGTGCTGGGCAGTGATAGCTGTGCTCTGGTTTGTGCTGGGCAGTGATAGCTGTGCTCTGGGGTTTGTGTTGGGCAGTGTTAGCTGTGCTCTGGGGTTTGTGCTGTGCAGTGATAGCTGTGCTCTGGTTTTGTGCTGGGCAGTGTTAGCTGTGCTCTGGGGTTTGTGCTGTGCAGTGATAGCTGTGCTCTGGGGTTTGTCCTGTGCAGTGATAGCTGTGCTCTGGGGTTTGTGCTGGGCAGTGATAGCTGTGCTCTGGGGTTTGCTGTGCAGTGATAGCTGTGCTCTGGGGTTTGTCCTGTGCAGTGATAGCTGTGCTCTGGGGTTTGTGCTGGGCAGTGATAGCTGTGCTCTGGGGTTTGTGCTGTGCAGTGATAGCTGTGCTCTGGGGTTTGCTGTGCAGTGATAGCTGTGCTCTGGGGTTTGTCCTGTGCAGTGATAGCTGTGCTCTGGGGTTTGTGCTGGGCAGTGATAGCTGTGCTCTGGGGTTTGTGCTGTGCAGTGATAGCTGTGCTCTGGTTTGTGCTGGGCAGTGATAGCTGTGCTCTGTGGTTTGTGCTGTGCAGTGATAGCTGTGCTCTGGGGTTTGTGCTGGGCAGTGATAGCTGTGCTCTGGGGTTTGTGCTGTGCAGTGATAGCTGTGCTCTTTGGTTTGTGCTGGGCAGTGATAGCTGTGCTCTGGGGTTTGTGCTGTGCAGTGATAGCTGTGCTCTGGTTTGTGCTGGGCAGTGATAGCTGTGCTCTGGGGTTTGTGCTGGGCAGTGATAGCTGTGCTCTGTGGTTTGTGCTGGGCAGTGATAGCTGTGCTCTAGGGTTTGTGCTGTGCAGTGATAGCTGTGCTCTGGTTTGTGCTGTGCAGTGATAGCTGTGCTCTGTGGTTTGTGCTGGGCAGTGATAGCTGTGCTCTGGGGTTTGTGCTGGGCAGTGATAGCTGTGCTCTGGGGTTTGTGCTGGGCAGTGATAGCTGTGCTCTGGGGTTTGTGCTGTGCAGTGATAGCTGTGCTCTGGGGTTTGTGCTGGGCAGTGATAGCTGTGCTCTGTGGTTTGTGCTGGGCAGTGATTGCTGTGCTCTGGGGTTTGTGCTGGGCAGTGATAGCTGTGCTCTGGGGTTTGTGCTGTGCAGTGATAGCTGTGCTCTGGGGTTTGCTGTGCAGTGATAGCTGTGCTCTGGGGTTTGTCCTGTGCAGTGATAGCTGTGCTCTGGGGTGTTTGCTGTGCAGTGATAGCTGTGCTCTGGGGTTTGTCCTGTGCAGTGATAGCTGTGCTCTGGGGTTTGCTGTGCAGTGATAGCTGTGCTCTGGTTTGTGCTGGGCAGTGATAGCTGTGCTCTGGGGTTTGTCCTGTGCAGTGATAGCTGTGCTCTGGGGTGTGTCCTGTGCAGTGATAGCTGTGCTCTGGGGTGTTTGCTGTGCAGTGATAGCTGTGCTCTGGGGTTTGTCCTGTGCAGTGATAGCTGTGCTCTGGGGTTTGTGCTGGGCAGTGATAGCTGTGCTCTGGGGTTTGTGCTGTGCAGTGATAGCTGTGCTCTGGTTTGTGCTGGGCAGTGATAGCTGTGCTCTGGGGTTTGCTGTGCAGTGATAGCTGTGCTCTGGTTTGTGCTGGGCAGTGATAGCTGTGCTCTGGGGTTTGTGCTGGGCAGTGATAGCTGTGCTCTGTGGTTTGTGCTGTGCAGTGATAGCTGTGCTCTGGGGTTTGTGCTGGGCAGTGATAGCTGTGCTCTGGGGTTTGTGCTGGGCAGTGATAGCTGTGCTCTGGGGTTTGTGCTGTGCAGTGATAGCTGTGCTCTGGTTTGTGCTGGGCAGTGATAGCTGTGCTCTGGGGTTTGTGCTGGGCAGTGATAGCTGTGCTCTGTGGTTTGTGCTGGGCAGTGATAGCTGTGCTCTGGGGTTTGTGCTGTGCAGTGATAGCTGTGCTCTGGTTTGTGCTGTGCAGTGATAGCTGTGCTCTGTGGTTTGTGCTGGGTAGTGATAGCTGTGCTCTGGGGTTTGTGCTGGGCAGTGATAGTGGTGCTCTGGGGTTTGCTGTGCAGTGATAGTGGTGCTCTGGGGTTTGCTGTGCAGTGATAGTGGTGCTCTGGAGTTTGTGCTGTGTAGTGTTAGCTCTGTTTTGTGTTGGGCAGTGATAGCTGTGCTCTGGGGTTTGTGCTGGGCAGTGATAGCTGTGCTCTGGTTTGTGCTGGGCAGTGATAGCTGTGCTCTGGTTTGTGCTGGGCAGTGATAGCTGTGCTCTGGTTTGTGCTGGGCAGTGATAGCGGTGCTCTGGGGTTTGTGCTGGGCAGTGATAGCTGTGCTCTGGGGTTTGTGCTGGGCAGTGATAGCTGTGCTCTGGGGTTTGTGCTGGGCAGTGATAGCTGTGCTCTGTGGTTTGTGCTGGGCAGTGATAGCTGTGCTCTGGGGTTTGCTGTGCAGTGATAGCTGTGCTCTGGGGTTTGTGCTGGGCAGTGATAGCTGTGCTCTGGGTTTGTGCTGGGCAGTGATAGCTGTGTTCTGGGGTTTGTGCTGTGCAGTGATAGCTGTGCTCTTTGGTTTGTACTGGGCAGTGATAGCTGTGCTCTGGGGTTTGTGCTGGGCAGTGATAGCTGTGTTCTGGGGTTTGTGCTGGGCAGTGATAGCTGTGCTCTGGTTTGTGCTGGGCAGTGATAGCTGTGCTCTGGGGTTTGCTGTGCAGTGATAGCTGTGCTCTGGTTTGTGCTGGGCAGTGATAGCTGTGCTCTGGGGTTTGTGCTGGGCAGTGATAGCTGTGCTCTGGTTTGTGCTGGGCAGTGATAGCTGTGCTCTTTGGTTTGTGCTGTGCAGTGATAGCTGTGCTCTGTGGTTTGTGCTGTGCAGTGATAGCTGTGCTCTGGTTTGTGCTGGGCAGTGATAGCTGTGCTCTGGGGATGTGCTGGGCAGTGATAGCTGTGCTCTGGGGTTTGTGCTGGGCAGTGATAGCTGTGCTCTGGGGTTTGCTGTGCAGTGATAGCTGTGCTCTGGTTTTGTGCTGGGCAGTGATAGCTGTGCTCTGGTTTTGTGCTGGGCAGTGATAGCTGTGCTCTGGGGTTTTGTGCTGGGCAGTGATAGCTGTGCTCTGGGGTTTTGTGCTGGGCAGTGATAGCTGTGCTCTGGGGTTTGTGCTGGGCAGTGATAGCTGTGCTCTGGGGTTTGCTGTGCAGTGATAGCTGTGCTCTGGTTTGTGCTGGGCAGTGATAGCTGTGCTCTGGGGTTTGTGCTGGGCAGTGATAGCTGTGCTCTCTGGTTTGTGCTGGGCAGTGATAGCGGTGCTCTGGGGTTTGTCCTGTGCAGTGATAGCTGTGCTCTGGGGTTTGTGCTGGGCAGTGATAGCTGTGCTCTGGGGTTTGCTGTGCAGTGATAGCTGTGCTCTGGGGTTTGCTGTGCAGTGATAGCTGTGCTCTGGGGTTTGTGCTGGGCAGTGATAGCTGTGCTCTGGTTTGTGCTGGGCAGTGATAGCTGTGCTCTGTGGTTTGTGCTGTGCAGTGATAGCTGTGCTCTGGGGTTTGTGCTGGGCAGTGATAGCTGTGCTCTGGGGTTTGTGCTGGGCAGTGATAGCTGTGCTCTGGGGTTTGTGCTGGGCAGTGATAGCTGTGCTCTGGGGTTTGTGCTGGGCAGTGATAGCTGTGCTCTGGGGTTTGCTGTGCAGTGATAGCTGTGCTCTGTGTTTTGTGCTGGGCAGTGATAGCTGTGCTCTGGGGTTTGTCCTGTGCAGTGATAGCTGTGCTCTGGGGTTTGTGCTGGGCAGTGATAGCTGTGCTCTGGGGTTTGCTGTGCAGTGATAGCTGTGCTCTGGTTTGTGCTGGGCAGTGATAGCTGTGCTCTGGGGTTTGCTGTGCAGTGATAGCTGTGCTCTGGTTTGTGCTGGGCAGTGATAGCTGTGCTCTGGGGTTTGTGCTGGGCAGTGATAGCTGTGCTCTGGGGTTTGTGCTGGGCAGTGATAGCTGTGCTCTGTGGTTTGTGCTGGGCAGTGATAGCTGTGCTCTGGGGTTTGTGCTGTGCAGTGATAGCTGTGCTCTGGTTTGTGCTGGGCAGTGATAGCTGTGCTCTGGGGTTTGTGCTGGGCAGTGATAGCTGTGCTCTGGGGTTTGTGCTGGGCAGTGATAGCTGTGCTCTGGTTTGTGCTGGGCAGTGATAGCTGTGCTCTGGGGTTTGTGCTGGGCAGTGATAGCTGTGCTCTGGGGTTTGTGCTGGGCAGTGATAGTGGTGCTCTGGGGTTTGCTGTGCAGTGATAGTGGTGCTCTGGTTTGTGCTGGGCAGTGATAGCTGTGCTCTGGGGTTTGTGCTGTGCAGTGATAGCTGTGCTCTGGGGTTTGTGCTGTGCAGTGATAGCTGTGCTCTGGTTTGTGCTGGGCAGTGATAGCTGTGCTCTGTGGTTTGTGCTGGGCAGTGATAGCTGTGCTCTGGGGTTTGTGCTGTGCAGTGATAGCTGTGCTCTGGTTTGTGCTGGGCAGTGATAGCTGTGCTCTGGGGTTTGTGCTGGGCAGTGATAGCTGTGCTCTGGGGTTTGTGCTGGGCAGTGATAGTGGTGCTCTGGGGTTTGCTGTGCAGTGATAGTGGTGCTCTGGGGTTTGTGCTGGGCATTGATAGTGGTGCTCTGGGGTTTACTGTGCAGTGATAGTGGTGCTCTGGAGTTTGTGCTGTGTAGTGTTAGCTCTGTTTTGTGCTGGGCAGTGATAGCTGTGCTCTGGGGTTTGTGCTGGGCAGTGATAGCTGTGCTCTGGTTTGTGCTGGGCAGTGATAGCTGTGCTCTGGTTTGTGCTGGACAGTGATAGCTGTGCTCTGGTTTGTGCTGGGCAGTGATAGCGGTGCTCTGGGGTTTGTGCTGGGCAGTGATAGCTGTGCTCTGGGGTTTGTGCTGGGCAGTGATAGCTGTGCTCTGGGGTTTGCTGTGCAGTTATAGCTGTGCTCTGGGGTTTGCTGTGCAGTGATAGCTGTGCTCTGGGGTTTGTGCTGGGCAGTGATAGCTGTGCTCTGGGGTTTGTGCTGGGCAGTGATAGCTGTGCTCTGGGTTTGTGCTGGGCAGTGATAGCTGTGCTCTGGGGTTTGTGCTGGGCAGTGATAGCTGTGCTCTGGTTTGTGCTGGGCAGTGATAGCTGTGCTCTGGGGTTTGCTGTGCAGTGATAGCTGTGCTCTGGTTTGTGCTGGGCAGTGATAGCTGTGCTCTGGGGTTTGTGCTGGGCAGTGATAGCTGTGTTCTGTGGTTTGTGCTGTGCAGTGATAGCTGTGGTCTTTGGTTTCTGCTGGGCAGTGATAGCTGTGCTCTGGGGTTTGTGCTGTGCAGTGATAGCTGTGCTCTGGTTTGTGCTGGGCAGTGATAGCTGTGCTCTGGGGTTTGTGCTGGGCAGTGATAGCTGTGCTCTGGTTTGTGCTGGGCAGTGATAGTGGTGCTCTGTGGTTTGCTGTGCAGTGATAGCTGTGCTCTGGGGTTTGCTGTGCAGTGATAGCTGTGCTCTGGGGTTTGTGCTGGGCCGTGATAGCTGTGCTCTGGGGATGTGGTGGGCAGCGATAGGTGTGCTCTGGGGTTTGTGCTGGGCAGTGATAGCTGTGCTCTGGGGTTTGCTGGGCAGTGATAGCTGTGCTCTTTGGTTTGTGCTGGGCAGTGATAGCTGTGTTCTGGGGTTTGTGCTGGGCAGTGATAGCTGTGTTCTGGGGTTTGTGCTGGGCAGTGATAGCTGTGTTCTGTGGTTTGTGCTGGGCAGTGATAGCTGTGCTCTGGGGTTTGTGCTGGGCAGTGATAGCTGTGCTCTGGTTTGTGCTGTGCAGTGATAGCTGTGCTCTGGTTTGTGCTGGGCAGTGATAGTGGTGCTCTGGTTTGTACTGGGCAGTGATAGCTGTGCTGTGGGGTTTGCTGGGCAGTGATAGCTGTGCTCTGGGGTTTGCTGGGCAGTGATAGCTGTGCTCTGGGGTTTGCTGTGCAGTGATAGCTGTGCTCTGGTTTGTGCTGTGCAGTGATAGCTGTGCTCTGGGGTTTGCTGGGCAGTGATAGTGGTGCTCTGTGGATGTGCTGGGCAGTGATAGCTGTGCTCTGGTTTGTGCTGGGCAGTGATAGCGGTGCTCTGGTTTGTACTGGGCAGTGATAGCTGTGCTCTGGGGTTTGCTGGGCAGTGATAGTGGTGCTCTGTGGATGTGCTGGGCAGTGATAGCTGTGCTCTGGTTTGTGCTGGGCAGTGATAGCGGTGCTCTGGTTTGTACTGGGCAGTGATAGCTGTGCTCTGGGGTTTGCTGTGCAGTGATAGCTGTGTTCAGGGGTTTGTGCTGGGTAGTGATAGCTGTGTTCTGGGGTTTGTGCTGGGCAGTGATAGTGGTGCCCTGGGTTTGTGCTGGGCAGTGATAGCTGTGTTCTGGGGTTTGCTGGGCAGTGATAGCTGTGCTCTGGGGTTTGCTGGGCAGTGATAGCTGTGCTCTGGGGTTTGCTGTGCAGTGATAGCTGTGCTCTGGTTTGTGCTGTGCAGTGATAGCTGTGCTCTGGGGTTTGCTGGGCAGTGATAGTGGTGCTCTGTGGATGTGCTGGGCAGTGATAGCTGTGCTCTGGTTTGTGCTGGGCAGTGATAGCGGTGCTCTGGTTTGTACTGGGCAGTGATAGCTGTGCTCTGGGGTTTGCTGGGCAGTGATAGTGGTGCTCTGTGGATGTGCTGGGCAGTGATAGCTGTGCTCTGGTTTGTGCTGGGCAGTGATAGCGGTGCTCTGGTTTGTGCTGGGCAGTGATAGCTGTGCTCTGGGGTTTGCTGTGCAGTGATAGCTGTGCTCTGGGGTTTGCTGGGCAGTGATAGTGGTGCTCTGTGGATGTGCTGGGCAGTGATAGCTGTGCTCTGGTTTGTGCTGGGCAGTGATAGCGGTGCTCTGGTTTGTGCTGGGCAGTGATAGCTGTGCTCTGGGGTTTGCTGTGCAGTGATAGCTGTGTTCAGGGGTTTGTGCTGGGTAGTGATAGCTGTGTTCTGGGGTTTGTGCTGGGCAGTGATAGTGGTGCCCTGGGTTTGTGCTGGGCAGTGATAGCAGTGTTCTGGGGTTTGTGCTGGGCAGTTATAGCTGTGCTCTGGGGTTTGTGCTGGGCAGTGATAGCTGTGCTCTGGGGTTTGTGCTGGGCAGTGATAGTGGTGCTCTGGGTTTGTGCTGGGCAGTGATAGCTGTGCTCTGGGGTTTGCTGTGCAGTGATAGCTGTGTTCTGGGGTTTGCTGGGCAGTGATAGCTGTGCTCTGGGGTTTGCTGGGCAGTGATAGCTGTGCTCTGGTTTGTGCTGGGCAGTGATAGCTGTGCTCTGGGGTTTGTGCTGGGCAGTGATAGCTGTGCTCTGGGGTTTGTGCTGGGCAGTGATAGTGGTGCTCTGGGGTTTGCTGTGCAGTGATAGTGGAGCTCTGGGGTTTGCTGTGCAGTGATAGCTGTGCTCTGGGTTTTGTGCTGGGCAGTGATAGCTGTGTTCTGGGGTTTGCTGGGCAGTGATAGCTGTGCTCTGGTTTGTGCTGGGCAGTGATAGCTGTGCTCTGGGGTTTGTGCTGGGCAGTGATAGCTGTGCTCTGGGGTTTGTGCTGGGCAGTGATAGTGGTGCTCTGGGGTTTGCTGTGCAGTGATAGTGGAGCTCTGGGGTTTGTGCTGTGCAGTGATAGTGGAGCTCTGGGGTTTGTGCTGTGCAGTGATAGCTGTGCTCTGGAGTTTGTGCTGTGTAGTGTTAGCTCTGTTTTGTGCTGGACAGTGATAGCTGTGCTCTGGGGTTTGTGCTGGGCAGTGATAGCGGTGCTCTGGGGTTTGCTGTGCAGTGATAGCTGTGCTCTGGTTTGTGCTGGGCAGTGATAGCTGTGCTCTGGGGTTTGCTGTGCAGTGATAGCTGTGCTCTGGTTTGTGCTGTGCAGTGATAGCTGTGCTCTGGTTTGTGCTGGGCAGTGATAGCTGTGCTCTGGGGTTTGTGCTGTGCAGTGATAGCTGTGCTCTGGGGTTTGCTGGGCAGTGATAGCTGTGCTCTGGGGTTTGCTGGGCAGTGATAGCTGTGCTCTGGGGTTTGCTGGGCAGTGATAACTGTGCTGTGGTTTGTGCTGGGCAGTGATAGCTGTGTTCTGGGGATGTGCTGGGCAGTGATAACTGTGCTGTGGTTTGTGCTGGGCAGTGATAGCTGTGTTCTTGGGTTTGTGCTGGGCAGTGATAGCTGTGTTCTGGGGTTTGTGCTGGGCAGTGATAGCTGTGCTCTGGTTTGTGCTGGGCAGTGATAGCTGTGCTTTGGGGTTTGTGCTGTGCAGTGTTAGCTGTGCTCTGGGGTTTTTGCTGGGCAGTGATAGCTGTGCTCTGGGGTTTGTGCTGGGCACTGATAGCTGTGCTCTGGGGTTTGTGCTGGGCAGTGATAGTGGTGCTCTGGGTTTGTGCTGGGCAGTGATAGCTGTGCTCTGGGGTTTGCTGTGCAGTGATAGCTGTGTTCTGGGGTTTGCTGGGCAGTGATAGCTGTGCTCTGGGGTTTGCTGGGCAGTGATAGCTGTGCTCTGGGGATGTGCTGGGCAGTGATAGCTGTGCTTTGGGGTTTGTGCTGTGCAGTGATAGCTGTGCTCTGGGGTTTGTGCTGGGCAGTGATAGCTGTGCTCTGGGGTTTGTGCTGGGCAGTGATAGCTGTGCTCTGGGGTTTGTGCTGGGCAGTGATAGTGGTGCTCTGGGTTTGTGCTGGGCAGTGATAGCTGTGCTCTGGGGTTTGCTGTGCAGTGATAGCTGTGTTCTGGGGTTTGTGCTGGGTAGTGATAGCTGTGTTCTGGGGTTTGTGCTGGGCAGTGATAGTGGTGCCCTGGGTTTGTGCTGGGCAGTGATAGCTGTGTTCTGGGGTTTGCTGGGCAGTGATAGCTGTGCTCTGGGGTTTGCTGGGCAGTGATAGCTGTGCTCTGGGGTTTGCTGTGCAGTGATAGCTGTGCTCTGGTTTGTGCTGTGCAGTGATAGCTGTGCTCTGGGGTTTGCTGGGCAGTGATAGTGGTGCTCTGTGGATGTGCTGGGCAGTGATAGCTGTGCTCTGGTTTGTGCTGGGCAGTGATAGCGGTGCTCTGGTTTGTACTGGGCAGTGATAGCTGTGCTCTGGGGTTTGCTGGGCAGTGATAGTGGTGCTCTGTGGATGTGCTGGGCAGTGATAGCTGTGCTCTGGTTTGTGCTGGGCAGTGATAGCGGTGCTCTGGTTTGTGCTGGGCAGTGATAGCTGTGCTCTGGGGTTTGCTGTGCAGTGATAGCTGTGCTCTGGGGTTTGCTGGGCAGTGATAGTGGTGCTCTGTGGATGTGCTGGGCAGTGATAGCTGTGCTCTGGTTTGTGCTGGGCAGTGATAGCGGTGCTCTGGTTTGTGCTGGGCAGTGATAGCTGTGCTCTGGGGTTTGCTGTGCAGTGATAGCTGTGTTCAGGGGTTTGTGCTGGGTAGTGATAGCTGTGTTCTGGGGTTTGTGCTGGGCAGTGATAGTGGTGCCCTGGGTTTGTGCTGGGCAGTGATAGCAGTGTTCTGGGGTTTGTGCTGGGCAGTTATAGCTGTGCTCTGGGGTTTGTGCTGGGCAGTGATAGCTGTGCTCTGGGGTTTGTGCTGGGCAGTGATAGTGGTGCTCTGGTTTGTGCTGGGCAGTGATAGCTGTGCTCTGGGGTTTGTGCTGGGCAGTGATAGCTGTGCTCTGGGGTTTGTGCTGGGCAGTGATAGTGGTGCTCTGGGGTTTGCTGTGCAGTGATAGTGGAGCTCTGGGGTTTGCTGTGCAGTGATAGCTGTGCTCTGGGTTTTTTGCTGGGCAGTGATAGCTGTGTTCTGGGGTTTGCTGGGCAGTGATAGCTGTGCTCTGGTTTGTGCTGGGCAGTGATAGCTGTGCTCTGGGGTTTGTGCTGGGCAGTGATAGCTGTGCTCTGGGGTTTGTGCTGGGCAGTGATAGTGGTGCTCTGGGGTTTGCTGTGCAGTGATAGTGGAGCTCTGGGGTTTGTGCTGTGCAGTGATAGTGGAGCTCTGGGGTTTGTGCTGTGCAGTGATAGCTGTGCTCTGGAGTTTGTGCTGTGTAGTGTTAGCTCTGTTTTGTGCTGGACAGTGATAGCTGTGCTCTGGGGTTTGTGCTGGGCAGTGATAGCGGTGCTCTGGGGTTTGCTGTGCAGTGATAGCTGTGCTCTGGTTTGTGCTGGGCAGTGATAGCTGTGCTCTGGGGTTTGCTGTGCAGTGATAGCTGTGCTCTGGTTTGTGCTGTGCAGTGATAGCTGTGCTCTGGTTTGTGCTGGGCAGTGATAGCTGTGCTCTGGGGTTTGTGCTGTGCAGTGATAGCTGTGCTCTGGGGTTTGCTGGGCAGTGATAGCTGTGCTCTGGGGTTTGCTGGGCAGTGATAGCTGTGCTCTGGGGTTTGCTGGGCAGTGATAACTGTGCTGTGGTTTGTGCTGGGCAGTGATAGCTGTGTTCTGGGGATGTGCTGGGCAGTGATAACTGTGCTGTGGTTTGTGCTGGGCAGTGATAGCTGTGTTCTTGGGTTTGTGCTGGGCAGTGATAGCTGTGTTCTGGGGTTTGTGCTGGGCAGTGATAGCTGTGCTCTGGTTTGTGCTGGGCAGTGATAGCTGTGCTTTGGGGTTTGTGCTGTGCAGTGTTAGCTGTGCTCTGGGGTTTTTGCTGGGCAGTGATAGCTGTGCTCTGGGGTTTGTGCTGGGCACTGATAGCTGTGCTCTGGGGTTTGTGCTGGGCAGTGATAGTGGTGCTCTGGGTTTGTGCTGGGCAGTGATAGCTGTGCTCTGGGGTTTGCTGTGCAGTGATAGCTGTGTTCTGGGGTTTGCTGGGCAGTGATAGCTGTGCTCTGGGGTTTGCTGGGCAGTGATAGCTGTGCTCTGGGGATGTGCTGGGCAGTGATAGCTGTGCTTTGGGGTTTGTGCTGTGCAGTGATAGCTGTGCTCTGGGGTTTGTGCTGGGCAGTGATAGCTGTGCTCTGGGGTTTGTGCTGGGCAGTGATAGCTGTGCTCTGGGGTTTGTGCTGGGCAGTGATAGTGGTGCTCTGGGTTTGTGCTGGGCAGTGATAGCTGTGCTCTGGGGTTTGCTGTGCAGTGATAGCTGTGTTCTGGGGTTTGCTGGGCAGTGATAGCTGTGCTCTGGGGTTTGCTGGGCAGTGATAGCTGTGCTCTGGGGATGTGCTGGGCAGTGATAGCTGTGCTTTGGGGTTTGTGCTGTGCAGTGATAGCTGTGCTCTGGGGTTTGTGCTAGGCAGTGATAGCTGTGCTCTGGGGTTTGTGCTAGGCAGTGATAGCTGTGCTCTGGGGTTTGTGCTGGGCAGTGATAGCTGTGCTCGGGTTTGTGCTGTGCAGTGATAGCTGTGCTCTGGGGTTTGTGCTGGGCAGTGATAGCTGTGCTCTGGGGTTTGTGCTGGGCAGTGATAGCTGTGCTCTGGGGTTTGTGCTGGGCAGTGATAGCTGTGCTCGGGTTTGTGCTGTGCAGTGATAGCTGTGCTCTGGGGTTTGTGCTGTGCAGTGATAGCTGTGCTCTGGTTTGTGCTGGGCAGTGATAGCTGTGCTCTGGGGTTTGCTGTGCAGTGATAGCTGTGCTCTGGTTTGTGCTGGGCAGTGATAGCTGTGCTCTGGTTTGTGCTGTGCAGTGATAGCTGTGCTCTGGGGTTTGTGCTGGGCAGTGATAGCTGTGCTCTGGGGTTTGCTGTGCAGTGATAGCTGTGCTCTGGTTTGTGCTGGGCAGTGATAGCTGTGCTCTGGTTTGTGCTGTGCAGTGATAGCTGTGCTGTGGGGTTTGTGCTGGGCAGTGATAGCTGTGCTCTGGTTTTGTGCTGTGCAGTGATAGCTGTGCTCTGGTTTTGTGCTGGGCAGTGATAGCTGTGCTCTGGGGTTTGTGCTGGGCAGTGATAGCTGTGCTCTGGGGTTTATGCTGGGCAGTGATAGCTGTGCTCTGGGGTTTGTGCTGGGCAGTGATAGCTGTGCTCTGGGGTTTGCTGTGCAGTGAAAGCTGTGCTCTGGGGTTTGCTGTGCAGTGATAGCTGTGCTCTGGTTTGTGCTGGGCAGTGATAGCTGTGCTCTGGTTTGTGCTGGGCAGTGATAGCTGTGCTCTGGTTTGTGCTGGGCAGTGATAGCTGTGCTCTGGGGTTTGTGCTGGGCAGTGATAGCTGTGCTCTGGGGTTTGTGCTGGGCAGTGATAGCTGTGCTCTGGTTTGTTCTGTGCAGTGATAGCTGTGCTCTGGGGTTTGCTGTGCAGTGATAGCTGTGCTCTGGGGTTTGTGCTGGGCAGTGATAGCTGTGCTCTGGGGTTTGCTGTGCAGTGATAGCTGTGCTCTGGGGTTTGCTGTGCAGTGATAGCTGTGCTCTGGGGTTTGCTGTGCAGTGATAGCTGTGCTCTGGTTTGTGCTGGGCAGTGATAGCTGTGCTCTGGTTTGTGCTGGGCAGTGATAGCTGTGCTCTGGTTTGTGCTGGGCAGTGATAGCTGTGCTCTGGGGTTTGCTGGACAGTGATAGCTGTGCTCTGGGGTTTGCTGTGCAGTGATAGCTGTGCTCTGGTTTGTGCTGGGCAGTGATAGCTGTGCTCTGGGGTTTGTGCTGTGCAGTGATAGCTGTGCTCTGGGGTTTGTGCTGGGCAGTGATAGCTGTGCTCTGGTTTGTGCTGTGCAGTGATAGCTGTGCTCTGGGGTTTGTGCTGGGCAGTGATAGCTGTGCTCTGGTTTGTGCTGTGCAGTGATAGCTGTGCTCTGGGGTTTGTGCTGGGCAGTGATAGCTGTGCTCTGGGGTTTGCTGTGCAGTGATAGCTGTGCTCTGGGGTTTGTGCTGGGCAGTGATAGCTGTGCTCTGGGGTTTGCTGTGCAGTGATAGCTGTGCTCTGGGGTTTGCTGGGCAGTGATAGCGGTGCTCTGGTTTGTGCTGTGCAGTGATAGCTGTGGTCTGGTTTGTGCTGGGCAGTGATAGCTGTGCTCTGGGGTTTGTGCTGGGCAGTGATAGCTGTGTTCTGGGGTTTGTGCTGTGCAGTGATAGCTGTGTTCTGGGGTTTGTGCTGTGCAGTGATAGCTGTGCTCTGGTTTGTGCTGGGCAGTGATAGCTGTGCTCTGGTTTGTGCTGGGCAGTGATAGCTGTGCTCTGGGGTTTGCTGTGCAGTGATAGCTGTGCTCTGTGGTTTGTGCTGGGCAGTGATAGCTGTGCTCTGGGGTTTGTGCTGGGCAGTGATAGCTGTGCTCTGGTTTGTGCTGTGCAGTGATAGCTGTGCTCTGGTTTGTGCTGTGCAGTGATAGCTGTGCTCTGGTTTGTGCTGGGCAGTGATAGCTGTGCTCTGGGGTTTGCTGTGCAGTGATAGCTGTGCTCTGTGGTTTGTGCTGGGCAGTGATAGCTGTGCTCTGGGGTTTGTGCTGGGCAGTGATAGCTGTGCTCTGGGGTTTGTGCTGGGCAGTGATAGCTGTGCTCTGGGGTTTGCTGGGCAGTGATAGCTGTGCTCTGGTTTGTGCTGGGCAGTGATAGCTGTGCTCTGGGGTTTGTGCTGGGCAGTGATAGCTGTGCTCTGGGGTTTGTGCTGGGCAGTGATAGCTGTGCTCTGGTTTGTTCTGTGCAGTGATAGCTGTGCTCTGGGGTTTGCTGTGCAGTGATAGCTGTGCTCTGGGTTTTGTGCTGGGCAGTGATAGCTGTGCTCTGGGGTTTGCTGTGCAGTGATAGCTGTGCTCTGGGGTTTGCTGTGCAGTGATAGCTGTGCTCTGGTTTGTGCTGGGCAGTGATAGCTGTGCTCTGGTTTGTGCTGGGCAGTGATAGCTGTGCTCTGGTTTGTGCTGGGCAGTGATAGCTGTGCTCTGGGGTTTGCTGGACAGTGATAGCTGTGCTCTGGGGTTTGCTGTGCAGTGATAGCTGTGCTCTGGTTTGTGCTGGGCAGTGATAGCTGTGCTCTGGTTTGTGCTGTGCAGTGATAGCTGTGCTCTGGGGTTTGTGCTGTGCAGTGATAGCGGTGCTCTGGGGATGTGCTGGGCAGTGATAGCTGTGCTCTGGTTTGTGCTGGGCAGTGATAGCTGTGCTCTGGGGTTTGTGCTGGGCAGTGATAGCTGTGCTCTGGTTTGTGCTGTGCAGTGATAGCTGTGCTCTGGGGTTTGTGCTGGGCAGTGATAGCTGTGCTCTGGGGTTTGTGCTGGGCAGTGATAGCTGTGCTCTGGGGTTTGTGCTGGGCAGTGATAGCTGTGCTCTGGTTTGTGCTGGGCAGTGATAGCTGTGCTCTGGTTTGTGCTGTGCAGTGATAGCTGTGCTCTGGGGTTTGCTGTGCAGTGATAGCTGTGCTCTGGGGTTTGTGCTGGGCAGTGATAGCTGTGCTCTGGGGTTTGTGCTGTGCAGTGATAGCTGTGCTCTGGGGTTTGTGCTGGGCAGTGATAGCTGTGCTCTGGTTTGTGCTGTGCAGTGATAGCTGTGCTCTGGGGTTTGCTGTGCAGTGATAGCTGTGCTCTGGTTTGTGCTGGGCAGTGATAGCTGTGCTCTGGTTTGTGCTGGGCAGTGATAGCTGTGCTCTGGGGTTTGTGCTGTGCAGTGATAGCTGTGCTCTGGTTTGTGCTGTGCAGTGATAGCTGTGCTCTGGTTTGTGCTGTGCAGTGATAGCTGTGCTCTGGTTTGTGCTGTGCAGTGATAGCTGTGCTCTGGGGTTTGCTGTGCAGTGATAGCTGTGCTCTGGTTTGTGCTGGGCAGTGATAGCTGTGCTCTGGGGTTTGTGCTGGGCAGTGATAGCTGTGCTCTGGGGTTTGTGCTGTGCAGTGATAGCTGTGCTCTGGTTTGTGCTGTGCAGTGATAGCTGTGCTCTGGTTTGTGCTGGGCAGTGATAGCTGTGCTCTGGTTTGTGCTGGGCAGTGATAGCTGTGCTCTGGTTTGTGCTGTGCAGTGATAGCTGTGCTCTGGGGTTTGTGCTGTGCAGTGATAGCTGTGCTCTGGGGTTTGCTGCGCAGTGATAGCTGTGCTCTGGGGTTTCAGCAGATTCAACACTTCCACAATCCTCACACCAATTAAACAATTCAACACTTACACAATCCAATTAAACAGTTTTATAATATTAATATTGCTGTTTCAAAGCCACAGTTGTTATAGAAATGTATAGGTTTAATCAATGTAAATATTTAAATTCAATTGCTTAAAATCAAAAACAGTATTGTTTCCAAGTATGAAACAGCAAACCATGTATAATAGAAGGTTACATTTTTGTAACTAGTTTCTTAAAGTCTTTCATTTTTTATTTTCATGACAAGTTATAGAGTAAAAAAAAGTTTGGTGTTATTGCAAAGAATGAGTAGACCTGTTTAAAATTTTAAAACACTTGTAATTTTTCGATTTTCCTCCTTTTTGAGTTTTGAATGAATCATGTAAATCGAGCTAAATCTGTAAATTTCTTGTAATTTTTGCAAAAAATTGAGAAGGGTTCTAGAATTATTCTGGTATTTTAAAGGGTTTTTATCTCATTGTATTCTAGTAGTGTACTGCCCTGTAACACATGTAAGTCTCTTTGGATAAAGTCTGCCTAATAATAATAATAATAATAATAATAATAATAATAATAATAATAATAATAATAATAACCAGGCTACGGTAATGATCAATGTCCCACAACATGGCGTCTTCCAGACTGCTCTCACAAACGCAGTAATGATGCGGCCAGTATGTACATTATTTACTATTAAAATGTGCATTGTTTCAAAGAGATCCCTGTGCTCAGCGTTCCTGCCTAACTCTTTTTCTCTTTTCCTCTTCATGCTGCCACCCTGCTGTCCTGCTGTCCTCCTTTAACAACAGGTAAGTAAACTGGCCTTTATATTTTACTTTTCACAGGTATTCTATAAAGACTAACATATTATACATGTGCACTTAACCCTTTAAGGACTTCATTTTTTTGACTTACTGGGACACCATACTGCCGTGCAAGTTGGAAACGCATATCATTGCATTAGGGAGGGATTGGATTTCACTCTCTGATCTCTTATTTTTTTGCGTGACATCACTGAGACACGCATTTATGTTTTAAACGGGGGGTCAAATGATAAGAATCTTTGAATCTGATCGAACCTAAGCCAGTTCAGGTCCAAGTTGTAAGTGTAAACAGCGATAAGAGAACAGATCGTAATACTTCATTTCATTTTCTGTTTTCAGGACTGCCTTATCCTGGTGAAAGCAAAGTTAGAAAGATGGAGTCTGTTTACATTAAACAGGAGGAGGTTCTGGAATTGGTACCTGTCTGCATTAAACAGGAGATGCCTGAACTGGAGCCTGTCCACATGAAAGAAGAGACTGAACTAGAGCCTGTCCACATTAAAGAAGAGACTGAACTGGAGCCTGTCCACATTAAAGAAGAGACTGAACTGGAGCCTGTCCACATTAAAGAAGAGACTGAACTGGAGCCTGTCCACATTAAAGAAGAGACTGAACTGGAGCCTGTCCACATTAAAGAAGAGACTGAACTGGAGCCTGTCCACATTAAAGAGGAAGAGACTGAACTGGAGCCTGTCCACATTAAAGAGGAAGAGACTGAACTGGAGCCTGTCCACATTAAAGAGGAAGAGACTGAACTGGAGCCTGTCCACTTTAAAGAAGAGACTGAATTGCAGCCTGTCCACATTGAACAGTCTGTTGATTTGTTGTGTAAGGATTCAGAAAACATATCCCGGCCAAAGATATCACATCATTGTTCTGAATGTTGGAAGAGCTTCAGTCGATTAGGAAACCTAAAAACACACCAGCGAATTCACACTGGAGAGGCGCTGCATCACTGTCCTAAATATGGGGAGAGTTTCAGTCAGTTAGGAAACCTAAAAACACAGCAGCGAATTCACTCTGGAGAGAAGCCGTATCACTGTTCTGAATGTGGGAAGAGCTTCATTAAGTTAGGAAACCTAAAAAGACACCAGCGAACTCACACTGGAGAGAAGCCATATCACTGTTCTGACTGCGGGGAGAGTTTCAGTCAATTAGGTCACCTAAAAACACACCAGCGAATTCACACTGGAGAGAAGCCGTATCACTGTACTGAATGTTGGAAGAGCTTCAGTCATTCAGGTCACCTAAAAACACACCAGCGAACTCACACTGGAGAGAAGCCGTATCACTGTGTTGAATGTGGGGACAGCTTCAGTCGGTTAGAAAACCTAAAAAGACACCAACGAATTCATACTGGAGAGAAGCCATATCACTGTACTGAATGTGGAAAGAACTTTAGTTGCTTAAAAAGCCTACAACTACACCAACGAATTCACACTGGAGAGAAGCCATATTACTGTAATGAATGTGGGAAAAGCTTCACTGAATCAGGACAACTAAAAACACACCAACGAATTCACACTGGAGAGAAGCCGTATCACTGTACTGAATGTGGGGAGAGCTTCACTGAATCAGGAACCCTAAAAGCACACCAGCGAATTCACACTGGAGAGAAGCCATATCGCTGTACCGAATGTGGGAAGAGCTTCAGACAGTCAAGCACCCTAAAACGACACCTGCAAATTCACACTGAAGCCAGCCTCCCTCCCTCCCAGTCCCTCACCTCTCCACCCTACATGTTTGAGTGTGTGGAGAGCTGACTAATTCATTCTCTCTCTCTCTCATCCTGCAGTAAATGAAGGGGGTCCCCAGGAGTGAGAGCCAGCCTGAATCCAGAGACACAGAGAAGGGGATTGTGTCAAACTGAAGAGACAGATCCATTCTTTCAGAGTGAACTGGAGAGCCCTGGGATTCAGCTCCACTCCTGCCCCTGAATTGGAAATGAATCTCACTCATCATGCTGTGAGGATTTATGACAGTTTCAGGGTCATTCTACTTAGAAGGGAGACATTGGAAATATATGCCAAGCTTTTTCTCTGAACACTATATATGTTTGATGCAACACATTAAGCTGCCAGTATCATATATAAAGCTCTATATATCATTAATTTTTTTTGTATCTTGACTTTTCGTAGTTTTTTTGTGACTTTGTAGACCTAGCCGTGATGTATTAAAGTAATTTTCATTCCTGGAACTTCGTTTCATCCTTTCTGTGGTAGTTTAATTATGAATGTTTGTTTCAAACTACGTTTGCATACAAATGCTTACCCTTCATGTATTATCATTTTCTTTCCTGGTTTAAGACTTCGGATTGTGCCTGTTATTTTACGCATGCCTCCCACTGGTGTAGATTCAACTCGTTGTTCATATGTATGTGAAACTTCCTGTTTAAGAGCTTCAGGGCTTTGAGTTACTTTTAAAATAAAGCACCTTAAAATATAAAAGAAAGCAAAAAATGTGTTAATAGTATGTTAAATAACAATGGCAATAAAAATATTTGGTTTTCCTTTTAGATCTTAAGGTGATTTATGAATGAAGAGAAGCATGTAAACAGATCATTGCAGAGTTCTTTAATTAAACACAAACGGAAATCTTTTCTTCTCAGTAATTAATGTAGTGCACAGACAACTGAAATATGCTAAAAGTATTTACTTGCGTAGCCTACTGTATACACTGTACTTTCCTTTTACACAACCAAAATTATTATTATTATTATTATTATTTATTAGCAGACACCCTTATCCAGGGCGACTTACAATCGTAAGCAAATACATTTCAAGTGTTACAATACAAGTAATACAATAAGAGCAAGAAATACAAGTACTTTGCTTGAACAAAAGTACAAGTGTGACAAACCACAATTCAATAATACAGCAGATAATAGTGATAGTTACATCAGGATATGATTAAATAGTGATAGTTACATCAGGATATGATTAAATACAAAGTACTACAGGTTAAACACTTGGCAGATTACAGTATTCAGTATTCTGAAGTACAGGAAAGAGGTGAGTGGGGAGGGAGTCCAAGGCACACGTGGTGGGTTTGTGACCCTGGAGCAGGGAGGAAAGGTCAGAGTCTGAGAGGGGCAAGAAGGTGGAGAAGGAGGGTGAGTTAGTAGGGGATGTAGTGGGTGTAGGGGTTGGAGCAGGAGGGGGTGCGGGGGAGGGAGAGGTGTTAAAGAGTTTGCGGATATCTGAGATTTTAGAAGAGAAGAAGGAGGCAAAGTCATCAGGGGAGATAGAGGAGGGAGGAGGAGGGGGGAGGGTTTAGGAGGGAGGAGAAGGTAGAGAATAGTTTACGTGGGTTGTTAGTGGAGGCTTGGATTACAGATACAAATATACATAGACAAACAAAAAGTGATGATATTCTTAAATTAACATGCTTTTTGGGATATTAACTTCTTAAGTGTTTTCATAGAATTATGTTTTCGCTTATGCGTTGTAACGAATGCATGTGTGCTGCTGGCTGGGTTTACTTGGTCCAATTAAGTAATTTAGGGTACAGTTGGAACAAAAACGAGGAGGGACATTGAAGATACAAAATTTACAAAACAAGGGAAATTTACAAAACAAGACAATTACAGACAAGGAAGCAAAACACTCCCAATACGTAATTTTTCACAGGGTCTCTTGCGGTCCTTACAGGTTCAAAACTCAAACCAAAGTGAAGGAACAGATTGCGTCATGACCCCTTGGTATACGAGTGCAGCTGCCCCTCCAATCTGCGGCTGCCATGTCATTTCCCTTCCGGGTCAATGCATTAATGCAATGGAGTGCCGCCCCCTTTCTAGCATCCAGGGAACTCTGTTCTTGGGGAGATTCATTGTATTTCTGTCACAGCGCTACATTTAAATAAAAACAGGCATGAACTCCTCTTTATCTTGGCATTTGGACTCCTCTCACAATGAAGTAACCATTGAGCCTCTGCTTGAATGGGGCTTCATTTGAAGCACTGTAATGCAGACATCCATCCTGTGTCTCGACTCCACATCCAACTGCAACTCTTTGTGTCACAGAGAATACCAACTACATTCCAACTGTGCTTTTCAGCAAGTACCACATCTCCAGAATAAGTGTTACCTTTCAAAGAGTTTAAGATTCATGTAAAATACTATGTATAGGAAATATCTACATACGAACCAGAAGGAAAAACATGTAATACAATGTAACGCTTTAAGATTAAAAATAGAAACAGTTATACTTTGATGAACAATTGAAACAAGATAAGACTTTAACTGATCTGATGATATTGTGTGCATTTGAAAACTACGAACATCAGAACCATTTAAACATTGATCTATCTATAACAAAAACATTGTCAATGTAAAAAAACAAGTTAGAAAAACGCAACAGCCGTTTAAAGGGGTGATATCAAATACAAAAGAACAAGTTAGGAGAAGCAATCAGGCCAATCTTGTCAAGCATCAAGCAAATAGGCACAATTGGAAAAGTGCTGGGGCCCAAGATTCACACAATTCTTGCTCCTAACTTGGCTGAATGAATGAACCATGGATTCCATGAGTACAAGTCTGGGAAACACAGTAGATCTAGTTTTTTCCCCCCATTCTTCCAGAGGGTCATCTTGTATGTGAAGCATTTGGTAAAGATCAGTAGCTGTACCTTTCTTTCACTGTGTGTGGGATGTATTGTGTAATTGTGGTAAATGACAGCCTCTTCCTCCGGTTCTTTGGGGTGAGGTTGTTCTTTGGTTGTTTCCTCCACAGTGATTTCATTGTCAGAATGACACTGAAATGTGTTCAAATTGTGATTAAGCAATTTGACAGTTTTGTGGCAAGATGCTATCTTTGTAGAAAGGATTGATTTCCTTTAACTTCCGTGAAACATGATACACTTTATTGAGATCCACGATGTCTTCACAAACAGTTTTGGACTTTGTTGGTGCACTGCGTACCAGGATGTGGAGTTCCAAGTCATCTGACAAGGCTTGGTTTGGTGGGGGCAGTTTGCTGAGTGTTTCCTGAAGAGGCAAGGGCAGGTGAAAGGTTCGGCCATGCACTTTCTGAACCCTCTGCCGGTGAGGCAACTTCTTGCTAGTGGAAACTGCAGATAAGAACATAAGAAAGTTTACAAACGAGAGGAGGCCATTCAGCCCATCTTGCTCGTTTGGTTGTTAGTAGCTTATTGATCCCAGAATCTCATCAAGCAGCTTCTTGAAGGATCCCAGGCTGTCAGCTTCAACAACATTACTGGGGAGTTGGTTCCAGACCCTCACAATTCTCTGTGTAAAAAAGTGCCTCGTATATTCTGTTCTGAATACAGATAGTGGCACACACACACAGATAGTGACACACACACTGATACACAGACACACTGAGACACTGAGACACACACACACACACAGATAGTGACACACACAGGTACTGACACACACACACACACACACACACACAGGTACTAACAGACACACACACTCACAGGTACTGACACACACACACAGGTACTGACACACACACACACACACACACACACACAGGTACTGACACACACACACACACACACACACAGAGGTACTGACACACACACACACACACACACACACACACACAGGTACTGACACACACACACACACACACACACACACACAGGTACACTTATGCTATGCACTTTAGCTGCCAGTTAAACATTTAACTAAATGTTAAATCTAGTTGAGAGATTTAAGTTTTATTTAAAAATTTAGCTAACTGTTAAATCTAGTTAAGAGATTTAAGATGTATTTAAATATTTAGCTATCTGTTAAATGTTGTAACTCGATTTCTAAATGATATCTGAATGCACACATTTATAAAAAGCTGTATTTATTTTCTCCTCATTTCTGGCAGCCCATACTAACGGCGCTCGGAACTTTGGCATTTTTAAATCCTAACGGTCTCTGCTCAGCGGAGTGGAATGTTCAGGAGCCGGTTGCCTAGCAGCGTCTCCGCCTCCTTCTCTGCCCCGCCCCCTCTCTCCCTCTCTCGTTGCTCCAGCTAGGAGTTCACATTCAGCTTCCTTAGATTATATAGCGCCATTCTTTACTAACTTTTACAAATGAGCTTATTGGAGGCTTCGTGTTTTTAAGATGGTTCAGGTGCAGTCCGGGCAGACTGACTGCAGCATCATTACAGTATACCGCACTGCGCTCGGCTTTGTGTGGAGGCTGATACACAAAATAATGAACGACTGGTAAAGAAATCACATGGATTGCTTTTTAATGGTAAATGTGTATCTGGTATTCCAAGTATTATCTAGTTAATAACTCAGCTATATTCATATTCAGAATGTGATACAGTATTAAGTTCCTGGTTAACCTGTGATCTTTGAAATTGACGAGGAAATCAGTTTATGGGAAAGTAATCAAGCACTTTGTTTTTAAGTAAGTCTCTCGGAAGTGGTGTTTTGGGATTGCAATTAACCAGTCGGTCTGGAGTAGAGACGGTCCGAATCTGTGGAGGAGTGAATTCCTGGGAATTCGCACTCCTCCAGGGAGCCGCCATCTTCCTCAGCGACATCGTCATCGGAATGATCACAAACGGACCGCTAAAGTGACCTGGAATACATGAACTCAGCTGCTCGCTTCTAGTTTTGTGAAATCGACAGACGTTGTGTCTCCTTTTAAGAAGTAGGAGTTCATAAAGGCTGGAGTTGAGGGTTTGAAAACGTGACCCAATGAGAAGTCTTGTTTTTGTTTGACAGCGTATAAAGATTTTACTGACAAAAAGGCCTGATATGTTACATTGGATGTGCTTCGCCTGTAAAGAGTTTGATAGTATGTTTACTTGATTTCCATTTTTATCATTCAAATACTAAACAGGTAAGATGCTCCCTCTGCAGATTACAGATTCTCTTCAGATTTCCGCGGTTCTGTGCAGTTTGGGACGGCCTCTAGGCTTGAGGTTTGCAGACATGTGATAGACAGTCTCTGGGTTCGGGCAGCGATGCACATTTTAATTTGAGCTGCTGTGCTGTTATAGATTCATCTGATAGAGACACAGGGATATCTTCAGACGACACGGTTCAGGTGTTTTGAGACTTGTGGAAAGGATGGAAGTTTTACAAATATTACAATTTTTTTTTTTATCAATAACTAGAGTAAATTATCAAAATCCGTTGTTCTGTATATGACTGGTTGTATGTTAACCTTACAGAGGATTCTATGAAGAGAAATGTAATAAATGAATTTTCAAATTTGACAGGCCCTCGATGTGCGTCTCTTGTTTTGTGTTTTGTTGTTCTTCAGAGCCGGGCTCGCTGACAGGTTTAAAACACAACGCGTCGCTTTCCCTGGCGTTCTGCTGCCTGGACTTATTCCTGCGATATCTTTATCAACACAATCGCCATGGTTTATGTTTTTATTAACATGTCCCTCGTCATGAATAGTTCTGAGGAGTTGTTTTAGTTTTCCATCAGTTATGAACGGAGCGCGGGAGGGGACTTGAGACAAAAAATATATCTCCTACAGACACACAGGTACTGACGCACGCATGCGCACACACACACACACACACAGGGGTCAACAAGGCTGAACACACACACACACACACACACAGGGGTCAACAAGGCTGAACACACACACACACACACACACAGGGGTCTACAAGGCTGAACACACACACACACACACACACACAGGGGTCAACAAGGCTGAACACACACACACACACACACACAGGGGTCAACAAGGCTGAACAAATGCACACACACACACACAGGGGTCAACAAGGCTGAACACACACACACACACACACACACACACACAGGGGTCAACAAGGCTGAACACACACACACACACACAGGGGTCAACAACGCTGAACAAACACACACACACACACACACACAGGGGTCAACAAGGCAGAACAAACACACACACACAGGGGTCAGCAAGGCTGAACAAACACACACACACACACACACAGGGGTCAACAAGGCTGAACACACAAATACACACACACACAGGGGTCAACAAGGCTGAACACACACATACACACACACACACTTATGTGTTGCTAATTGGTAGATATGCATATTTAAACATTACAAGAGCCAATCAAATCGCGTGAAAGCACAAAGCGGGCGGAGCTCATTTGCATACAAACTCCAGATTTAGCGGCCATTTAAATATTTAACTAAATGTTAAATCTAGCTAAGAGATTTAAGATTTATTTAAATATTTAGCTAAATGTTAAAGCTAGTTAAGAGATTTAAGATTTATTTAAATATTTAGCTAACTGTTAAATCTAGCTAAGAGATTTAAGATTTATTTAAATATTTAGCTAAATGTTAAATCTAGTTAAGAGATTTAAGATTTATTTAAATATTTAACTAAATGTTAAATCTACCTAAGAGATTTAAGATGTATTTAAATATTTAGCTAACTGTTAAATCTTGTAACTAGATTTCTAAATGATATCTGAATGCACACATTTATAAAAAGCTGTATTTATTTTCTCCTCATTTCTGGCAGCCCATACTAACGGCGCTCGGAACTTTGGCATTTTTAAATCCTAACGGTCTCTGCTCAGCGGAGTGGAATGTTCAGGAGCCGGTTGCCTAGCAGCGTCTCCGCCTCCTTCTCTGCCCCGCCCCCTCTCTCCCTCTCTCGTTGCTCCAGCTAGGAGTTCACATTCAGCTTCCTTAGATTATATAGCGCCATTCTTTACTAACTTTTACAAATGAGCTTATTGGAGGCTTCGTGTTTTTAAGATGGTTCAGGTGCAGTCCGGGCAGACTGACTGCAGCATCATTACAGTATACCGCACTGCGCTCGGCTTTGTGTGGAGGCTGATACACAAAATAATGAACGACTGGTAAAGAAATCACATGGATTGCTTTTTAATGGTAAATGTGTATCTGGTATTCTAAGTATTACCTACAATTAATAACTCAGCTATATTCATATTCAGAATGTGATAGAGTATTAAGACAGGGTCCAGTATTAGAAATAAATAAACACGCTTTAAGAGAAACAGCAGTGATGTTTATTGCCCATTCCCATCCATTCTCTAGATGTTTCTACATTGTGGTTTCAATCCACAGGGACAAGGAACTCAGCGATGTTAAATAAAAAAAAACTAGAGCCCACAATTAACCAACATAGAAAGGAAGGGGGGAGAAATGTATTGCCTGCGTGCAGCACCTTCCTCTATTAAATGTCATTTGCCATGTGTCTGCCCAGTTCTGAATGCTGTCGAGACCATTTTGAATGACCTTTTCTGCTGCAACAGTGTCTGCCACTCCTCCTATTTTTGTGTCCTCTGCAAATTTAACGAGTTTGCTTACTATACAAGAATCTAAATCATTAATGTAGATTAGGAATAGCAGAGGACCTAATACTGATCCCAATGTGCATTATAAATATGGGAGATACTGAAACTGAAGAAGGAATCTATGAAAAAGACCCAGGAGTTTATGTTGACTCAGAAATGTCTTCATCTAGACAACGTGGGGAAGGCCAACAAGATGCTCGGATATATTATGAAAAGTGTTGAAATTAAATCAAGGGAAGTAATATTAAAACTTTACAATGCATTAGTAAGACCTCATCTAGAATATTGTTTTCAGTTCTGGTCACCTCGTTACAAAAAGGATATTGCTGCTCTAGAAAGAGTGCAAAGAAGAGCAACCAGAATTATCCCGGGTTTAAAAGGCATGTCGTATGCAGACAGGCTGAAAGAATTGAATCTATTCAGTCTTGAACAAAGAAGACTACGCGGCGATCTCATTCAAACATTATAAATCTTAAAAGGTATTGACAATGTCGACCCAGGGGACTTCTTGGACCTGAAAAAAGAAACCAGGGGTCACAAATGGAGATTAGATAAAGGGGCATTCAGAACAGAAAATAGGAGGCACTTTTCAACCATCACAGACTAGCAGTCAGCTCTGCACACTCCTATAACACTGCATGAGATCAAAGAACAGCCACATGAACTACAGCCAGGGAACTCCTGTGGGACAGGCATGAGTAAGGATCCGCACAAAGTGATGTGCGGTTTCAAACCCCCGTGAGAGGCTGTGTGCTCCCGTGGTTAAAGACAAGGGCTTGTAGGGAAATAAGCGGCACGCACGCTTTCATTTTTGAATTTTTGTTTGTAAAAAACAGCGAGTTAAAGATCACATGCATTTTCTTTTTTTTTTTTTTTTTTTTTTTAAACAGCTTCAGTGGTTTCAATCTCTCCTCGCACTAAATCGCAGAGTCAGCTCTGAACACGGCATCCTTTATATTCCCTTGTGTGATCAAGTGGAAATCTGCTCTGCAGCGCACTCCAGCACCCACACAGCTCCCTTACCTGCACACCGCAGGGCAACTGCTGTACAAAGGCTGTTTTATCAGTCCCTGCTGTGGATTAAAATAGTATTGCTTTTAAGAATAAATAATTAAACTCACATGGGGAGGTGGTCGCGGGGTTCCTGTGCTGTAAACCTGGTCGTCATGGAGACGGACAGAACGCAGCTCTCGCTGTTCCTTATCCAATGCTGCCATCGTGTGGCCATTTACTAGAACTGTTTGTTCTAATATATCTATATCCATATCTATCTATCTATCTATCTATCTATATATCAGCTCAGTTGCCCTTTGAAATGACTCGTATTCACCTTAACCCCTGTGCAAAAATAGACATTTCAGATACATTCTCAAAATACAGCAAAAACAATATTTACAGGATAGCCAGGAGAGTACTGTGTGTATAAATAATAAAGTGTTTTGTAATTGCTCTTATTTGAAATCATTCTCATGTATTTATCATGCTTACTGCCTGTTCTTACTGGACTCATATCAGCAAATAGTTACTATCAGGTTTAGCTGCTCTTAGTCGAATTCACTCTTATAATTTACTGTGTGCTTTATTATTTTGCTCTTACTTGAATTGATTTTATGGTACTTTCATATCTGCTCTTATCTGTATTATGATATTCTGTAATGTGATATTTTATAATGTGATACTTTGTACTATGATAACTTGTAGCAATTGTAAGTCGCCCTGGACCAGGGCGTCTGCTAAGAAATCATTCAATCAGTCAATCCATCAATCAATAAATAAATAAATAAATAAATAAATAAATAAATAAATAAATAGCGATTTTCACTACCTCTACTACTCATTGCAAACAGCAGAGGGCACCAGCAATTGCTTGTCACTGATCTGTGTTTAGATTAAAAAAAAAAAAAAAAGTTTTATTAGAACAAACTATTCTACTGAATGGCCACACGATGGCAGCATTGGATAAGGAATAGCGAGAGCTGCGTTCTGCAACTTCTTGTTCAGCGCCGCAGTACTCCATGTAAAATCCTTCTATTGGTTTTAATTTTCCTCACAACTCGGTTTTCAGAATGAATCCAGTTTGTGCATAAATTAAACACAGCAGTATTGTTTCTTGTTGCATCTAAATCAATAACCAGGCTTTTATGTCTTAATTTTTTAATTGGTCAAACAGCATAACAGGGAGTAGACATCACATACATGTTCTTTAAAAATGTGTTGGTTAGTTTGAACCTAATGATCCTTGTGAACCCGGTCAGACAAACCAGCATAAGAGAGAAAAGAACCTCAACGAGCACAAGCCTGGAGTTAAATGGCCAAGAGCTTGTGAGAAAACTGCATGGGACACAGTAAACACAGATCTCTGTGTTGCATTGGAAAGATTAAGTGGAACAGTTGAAAAGAAGCTGGATAAATTTGGGGACATCATCTACGCATATGGAAGTGAGAGGTTTGGAGTTGAAAAAAGGAAGGAAAAAGTACAAACTATTCCTGGAAAGTCTAGATGGCAGCAGGAGATTGAACGCTTAGTTAGAGGCAGCAGTGTGGAGTAGTGGTTAGGGCTCTGGACTCTTGACCGGAGGGTTGTGGGTTCAATCCCCAGTGGGGGACACTGCTGTTGTACCCTTGAGCAAGGTACTTTACCTAGATTGCTCCAGTAAAAACCCAACTGTATAAATGGGTAATAGTATGTAAAAATAATGTGATATCTGTATAATGTGAAATAATGTATAATGTGATATCTTGTAACAATTGTAAGTTGCCCTGGATAAGGGCGTCTGCTAAGAAATAAATAATAATAATAATAATAATAAGTTAGAGAACAGAGACAGCTGAGGAACCAATGGAGAAGAGCAGAACAAAGTCAGAAGGAGGGACTCAATCTCTTACAAAGGGTCATAAAAGATAAGCTTGCAATATTGCGCAGAGCTGAGCGCCTACGGAAACGCTACAAAAAGAAGGAGCGTGCGAGAGCTAACTTTTATAAAGACCCATTCAAATTTGTAAAGAAGTTATTCACCAGTGAGAAGAATGGCACACTAAAAGCATCTAAGGTTGAGCTGGAGAGATATTTGGAGGAAACACATACAGATTCAAAAAGGCAGGAGCCTATGTCAATTCCGTCAGACATCCCACCTATCAATCCACCAGAATACCAAATGGAGGACTGTGCACCTAAGTGGAAAGAAGTAGAGCAAGCTGTGAAAAAAGCAAGGGCTTCATCATCTCCAGGGCCTAATGGAGTTCCATACAGAGTGTACAAGAGTGCTTCAGGAGTTCTACGAATCTTGTGGAAATTGATGAAAGTGGCATGGGAATACCAACAGTGTCTGAGAAGCCAGTGAAGAGTCTTGGGAGATGGTACGACGGGGATCTAAAGGACACAGTTCGTGTGGGAGAAGTTAGACAACAAGCAGTGGACGGGTTGAAGAGCATAGACAGCTGCGCTCTATCAGGCAAAACTAAAACTCTGGTGCTTTCAGTTTGGTCTACTGCCGAGGTTGCTGTGGCCACTGACTGTGTACGAGGTTTCTTTGACAACAGTAGAGAAGCTGGAAGCTTTAATCAGTTCATACATCAGGAAATGGTTGGGAGTTCCACGCTGCCTCAGCAGAGTGGGACTTTATGGTAAAGGAATACTGCAGCTACCAGTCTCTGCTCTAACCGAGGAGTTTAAGTGTGCCAAGGTCTGACTGGAAATGACGTTAGTCACGCGACAAATGCGTAAGGGAGGCAGCACCTGTGTTGAAAACTGGAAGAAAGTGGGCAGCAAATAAAGCTGTGGAAGATGCAAAGGCTGCCCTTCGAATTGGTGATATCATGGGGCAAGTTCAGCATGGAAGAGGGGGTCTTGGACTTAGTTCAGCTCCTCTTACATGGCACAAGGCAGCCCAGCTCAAAGGAGGAAGCTGGTAGTCAACGAGGTGCAAAAGAGTAGAGAATACATTCAAGTCTAAAGATGGTGATATAAAATGGACAGCGTCCCCATGTACAAGTCAAGGCAGGCTGTCAATTTCCAATGTTATAAAAATGGTTCCTGGGCCTCTAGATATGCTGTCACTCGTATCTGTGACATAAAATCATCATTTGATCTGTTCATACCACCGGCATTCAAAAATATAATACTAGAAATGACCAACTTGGAAGGGAGGCGTGTATTTCATGCAAAGTGGAAAGGCCTTGATCATGTTGACTTGCATGCATATATTGGATTGCTTCCGTTAGCTGGAGTGTACACTTCCAAAGGAGAAGCAACTGCTAGTTTGAGGAGTGCAGAAACTGGTAGGGCAATGTTTCCAGCTACTGTGTCACTGGAAACATTTCACATGATTGCTAGAGTGATTCCATTGATGACCGTGCTACTAGACTCAGCCGACGCGAAACAGACAAATTAGCTGCGATCAGGGAAGTATGGGATAAATGGGTAGAACTTTTGCCTTTGCTATACAACCCTGGGGCAAATGTTAGTGTCCCATTCAGAGGGCGCGGTCAACCAGACAAAGCTACATACATCACAGAAGGGAAGGCTGTAAAATCCATTGGTTCTATAATCCCCATGTCTAACTGCAATCATGAGGAAGCTGATACTAGGATTGTGGTTCACATATGTCATGCTTTAGAGCATGGAGCTAAAACTGTCCAGATATGCACCTTGGACACAGATGTGGTCGCCATTCTCACTGGCAAATTCCATGACCTGCCTGGAATCCAACCCCTGGCAGACATCTGGGTGGCCTTTTGGAATGGGTAGGAATTTCTGCTTTTACCACATCAATGCAATATGTGCCAGCCTTGGAGAACAAATGTCTCACAATTACCTCTTGAACCCTGTCCTAGCGTTTTCCAGTTGTGACCCTGCTTTTTACCCTCATATATTGAATTACCTTTGATTCTATTTCACCTTATTTTGAGTTTGAACACAGAGTTAACAAATGGTGTGAAATGTTCTGACCCGATTCTGGCACTAATCGCTGATTTCAGTTAATTAACTTCCAATATGTTTAGTGTGCAGATGAGGCTTAATAACTATTTAAGGTTTAAGGCAGAGAAAGAGATGGAAAATAAAAGCTGAAACTTACTTATAAGCTGAAAGCCCTATCTACAAAAAATGTTGGAAAAAAATTTAATTAAATTAAACAAACAAAACCAAATTGTTTTAAAAAAAAAATGTTTAATTTGAATTGCCATTTGAATTCAGCATAGCTTTACAGGAGAACAAAAAAAACACAAACTGCAGACTGAAAAGGCATAGAGACCGACCCCCCCCCCCCCTCCATTAAACCATTTCATTAGGTTCATTAAAATGTAGAGTCAACAGCAAAACCAGAGACGTGAAACCATAACGCAGTCTGTTAAAATAATATATCACTTAAAATTAGTTTAAAAAGGCAAGACTTTATAATAAGGTAACATCAATAACAGGGCAGCAGTGTGGAGTAGTGGTTAGGGCTCTGGACTCTGGACCGGAGGGTCGTGGGTTCAATCCCAGGTGGGGGACACTGCTGCTGTACCCCTGAGCAAGGTACTTTGCCTAGATTGCTCCAGTAAAAACCCAACTGTATAAATGGGTAATTGTATGTAAAAATAATGTGATATCTTGTAATAATTTTAAGTCGCCCTGGATAAGAGCGTCTGCTTAAAAAAAAAAAAAAAAAAAAAACAGTTTATAAAAACTCTATCAGCATTCCCCATTACATGTCCTGCGGGCCAAAAGTGTCAGAGATCCGAGGGGCGGCCCCTCCAGCTGCATCGGTTTAACAACCACACTCACTTCACAAATCTGAAATCGGAAGCCTACTTATTTGTAGTTCCTTAGCAGAGTTGCACAGATAGTATAGCGGTGATACTACTATAGTTTGAAATGAGAAGGCTACTGCCCATAGAAAGGTCTTTAGTAAAAAAAAACAACACCCCAAGCAATAGATGAAACCAAGGAGGCTGCACAGCTTTTGACTGGAGCCGCGTTTGTTCACTCGTTTCCATAGTTCCAAAGTATCGCATTTTAATGTTTATTATAAAATGTTACCAGTAAATACAATCCGTGGGGAGAGGGGGGGGGGGGGGGGGGGGTTAGGTAACAAATTAGCATTTATTCCAAAAAGATTAAAAAACATTTTTAAAAAAAGGACAGAAAAACAAACAAAATGTAAAAAAGGTTCAGGAAAAATATAGTCTGTATGGACTCACAACTGCTTCTAATTTTACTCAAGTCCATCAAGATAGGTTGCACTCACACATTGGAAAGACCACTATAATTATAAAAAATAAAACTCCTTTTCTCTTCAAATTCCATCCAGCAACGAGTTTAGGCAGCATGTCTTCATCAGGTTCGATGTCAAAACGTGCTGTTTGCTGGCGTTTGTTTGCTTTTAAATTAAATAAACTTGAAGAGAAATCTTTTTAAATTGAATTATAGTTGTCTTGTCCAATGTTTCAGAGTGCAACCTATTTCGACAGACTTCAGCAAAACTACAAGAAGCAATTGTGAGCCCATACAGACTTTATATTTCCTGCATTGCCCTGTATTGGCAGCACCTGGCTATTGAATTTAAACACTGGAGTGCACAAAAGCCTTTTTTTGGACCAACCAAATTTGAAAAGGCCAAAATGAAATGTTTTTTTCACCATTTGAGTAAATTATTTCACTCAAATTACAAAATGTAAAATACAGAGGAACACAAAAACAAACACATCTGCATTAGTCTGTGTGTAAAGAGATTTAAACAAACTGCAAAACAGAAAACGAGAGAGCTACATTGGTGTTAGTGTAAGCGATTTTAAAACAAATTGCAAAATGAAAAATAACTGCCAGGCAAACAACAAAACAGAAGAGCAAAGACAGGCATACGCGTTTCTCACTGGGAGTAAGGAAGCGTAGGTCGCTCGTCCAGATGGCAAGCGGTCGCTCCACACGGTTCAATTACAGGTACAGGTTCTGATTTCCAGGTGACTTATTTTAAATTGGTCAGAATTATTTAATGAAAAATGGTGGTGAGAAAATGGGGTGACTAATAATATATATATATATATATATATATATATATATATATATATATATATATATATATATATATATATATAAAATTAAGAAAATAAACGGTTCAGGTGGAACTCTGGTAAATTATTATTGTCACTGGCACCAATTTGGGGAATTTTCAGAGATAAGCTTTGGGGGGGATTGGGTTAAACTCTCAAAGCAGTAGTCCTCATTGTAGGGTTAAACTCTCAAAGCAGTAGTCCTCATTGTAGGGTTAAACTCTCAAAGCAGTAGTCCTCATTGTTGGGTTAAACTCTCAAAGCAGTAGTCCTCATTGTTGGGTTAAACTCTCAAAGCAGTAGTCCTCATTGTTGGGTTAAACTCTCAAAGCAGTAGTCCTCATTGTAGGGTTAAACTCTCAAAGCAGTAGTCCTCATTGTTGGGTTAAACTCTCAAAGCAGTAGTCCTCATTGTTGGGTTAAACTCTCAAAGCAGTAGTCCTCATTGTAGGGTTAAACTCTCAAAGCAGTAGTCCTCATTGTTGGGTTAAACTCTCAAAGCAGTACTCCTCATTGTAGGGTTAAACTCTCAAAGCAGTGCTCCTCATTGTAGAGTTAAACTCTCAAAGCAGTGCTCCTCATTGTAGGGTTAAACTCTCAAAGCAGTAGTCCTCATTGTTGGGTTAAACTCTCAAAGCAGTAGTCCTCATTGTTGGGTTAAACTCTCAAAGCAGTGCTCCTCATTGTAGGGTTAAACTCTCAAAGCAGTAGTCCTCATTGTAGGGTTAAACTCTCAAAGCAGTAGTCCTCATTGTTGGGTTAAACTCTCAAAGCAGTAGTCCTCATTGTAGGGTTAAACTCTCAAAGCAGTAGTCCTCATTGTAGGGTTAAACTCTCAAAGCAGTGCTCCTCATTGTAGGGTTAAACTCTCAAAGCAGTAGTCCTCATTGTTGGGTTAAACTCTCAAAGCAGTAGTCCTCATTGTAGGGTTAAACTCTCAAAGCAGTAGTCCTCATTGTAGGGTTAAACTCTCAAAGCAGTGCTCCTCATTGTAGGGTTAAACTCTCAAAGCAGTAGTCCTCATTGTAGGGTTAAACTCTCAAAGCAGTAGTCCTCATTGTTGGGTTAAACTCTCAAAGCAGTAGTCCTCATTGTAGGGTTAAACTCTCAAAGCAGTGCTCCTCATTGTAGGGTTAAACTCTCAAAGCAGTAGTCCTCATTGTAGGGTTAAACTCTCAAAGCAGTAGTCCTCATTGTTGGGTTAAACTCTCAAAGCAGTAGTCCTCATTGTAGGGTTAAACTCTCAAAGCAGTAGTCCTCATTGTTGGGTTAAACTCTCAAAGCAGTAGTCCTCATTGTTGGGTTCCATGTCCTCTGCAAGGAGTCGCTCATGACAGGCTGTCTCTCTTCTGAGGTAGTTGCTCATGCAGGTTTTACTGTATAATATCCAATAATGTCAGTCCTTATCAGAGCAAATACAAGATACAGTTCATTAAGTTAGCAAGCTGCTGCACTGAAACATTGGGAAGCTGGCTCTTCTGAGTAAAACGCACAAAAGGTTTTTTATGCAGTCTTTTTTTGGTTTTTTCTCATGTGAATTTGCTGGTGTCTTACAAGGGTTCGTGACAGACTGAAACTCTTCCCACAGTCAAAGCAGTAATACGGTTTTTCTCCTGTGTGAATACGCTGGTGTGTTTGAAGGTTTCCCAAGTGACTGAAACTTTGCCCACAGTCAGAGCAGCGATACGGTTTCTCTCCTGTGTGAACTCTCTGGTGAGTTACAAGGTTTCCTGACAAACTGAAACTCTTCCCACAGTCTGAGCAGTTATACGGTTTTTCTCCTGTGTGAATTCGCTGGTGTATTACAAGGTCTCCCAACCTCCTGAAATTCTTCCCACAGTCAGAGCAGTGATGCGGTTTCTCTCCTGTGTGAATTCGCTGGTGTAAAACGAGGTTTCCTGACAAACTGAAACTTTTCCCACAGTCGGAGCAACGATACGGTTTCTCTCCTGTGTGAACTCGCTGGTGTCTTACAAGGTGCCCTGACAATCTGAAACTCTTCCCACAGTCAGAGCAGCGATACGGTTTCTCTCCTGTGTGAATTCGCTGGTGTAAAACAAGGTTTCCTGAGTCATTGAAACACTGCCCACAGTCAGAGCAGCTATATGGTTTCTCTCCTGTATGAATTTGCTGGTGTCTTTTAAGGTTTCCCAAGTCATTGAAACTCTTCCCACAGTCAGAGCAGCGATACGGTTTCTCTCCTGTGTGAATTCGCTGGTGTCTTTTAAAGTGTGCAGAGTCCCTGAAACTCTTTCCACAGTCAGAACAGTGATACAGTTTCTGTTCGCTGCGAGTTCGCTGGTGTGTTTTAAAATTCCCTAACTGGGTGACATCATTCCCACAGTCAGAATGTTCACCGCCCGCCCTCGCTTTAGCTGCTGAACTGGAACCTGGAAAAATACAAAGACAGAAAGTCAGATAAGTATAAAGTATGGTGGCCCTGATGTGCAAAATGGAAACACAAAAAGAAAAACACACAAGACATTTCATAACTGAAATACGTCATGCTGGAGCACTCTGCTATAGAAATCGCACTGGCCCCCAGCCGCACGCAGGCACGTGTCTGCTGAAGGTGGAGGGAGTTAAAAATTATTTTTTGCTTTTTTTATGCAAATACCAACAAATGACAATGAAATACAGGAGGTATAAGGCCAATTCCAAGCACCTATATAAAAACAATGCTCAGGGTAGAATGTCTTGTTAACACCACACAGCACAGCCATCGGAGGCCCCGCCCCTTTTTAGTAAAAAAAAAAAAAAAAACTGGAATACTGTCTGCAATTGCAAATACTCTACAGCACCTTCACTGAACAAGTCTCATTTAATACACTGACCATTATATTTCTAATAGTGTTTTTCAAACACAAAAAAACCCTGGAAATACTGCCTGCAAATACTTCACTGAACTCGTCTAATTTTATAATTGACTATTATATTTTTAATAGTGTTTTCTTTATGACTAAAGCTCTGTTTTATTTGGTTATTAGATAATGTACTAATGATGATAACACGTAAGCTTTATTTGATTAAATTAGCTAAAGCTAAACGTATCTGACATCACAGTTCACTTGAAATAAATGTTGCTTAAAGGTTGTATGCCTATTACGGTCTGAAAACATTAAACACAGGTGTGCCAAAGTGGTTACCTGTGTGCAGGTGATCAATAAGACAGAGTGATAATCCAGGTGCAACAGTGATTTAGTGTTTATACGCAATGGCCTGATGGCAAACATTAAATCATAACAATGTTAATGAAGCAGTACAGCGGCGTGTATTGCTTGTATAAAATCCGCGGGTTTGCCCCTAAATAATAACAGTCTCGTTTCCGTTCACCCACACGTAACACAAACACACACACCAGTCCACAGCGCTCGCTCTAGTGCTCGTGGTGAATACAGTTCTGGTGATACAAATTGCCATGATGTTGATCCAGGTTTGGTGCTGGCCTTTGGCAGCAGCTCCGGATCATGTAGCCGTCTAAACAACAACACAGTATTTAATAACGACAAAACAAACTCACACTATCACAGCATAGTTCTCCTTTTAGTTAACCGTCTTTAACCATTCACAAAGGAACAGATTACATCACTACGTCCCCTTAAATACCTTCAACCATGCCCCCTCGGTTAACAAGTGCAACTGCTCCTCCAATCTGCAAATGCCACATCGTTTCCCTTCCGGGTCGATGATTTAGTACACAGCAGCTCTGCCCCCTTTCTAGATGGCCGACTTCCGCCTAACCCTGGGAATGCAGGGCAGCAGTGTGGAGTAGTGGTTAGGGCTCTGGACTCCTGACCGGAGGGTCGTGGGTTCAATCCCAGGTGGGGGACACTGCTGCTGTACCCTTGAGCAAGGTACTTTACCTAGATTGCTCCAGTAAAAACCCAACTGTATGAATGGGTAATTGTATGTAAAAATAATGTGATATCTTGTAACAATTGTAAGTCGCCCTGGATAAGGGCGTCTGCTAAGAAATAAACAACAACAACAACAACAATAATTGTCTGGCCATCCAGTCCAGGGTACTGTGTTCCCTTCACACAGCGCCCTCACAGGTCAGGAGGGAGATCTAACACCAAGAATCATTTGATCTCTGTCACAACAGGCTACAGTAGTTTTAAAATCCACACGTGCACATTATAAACAGTGTAAGCTACTGAAAAATGTGACACAACATACTGTAAAAAGTAATATTACTTAATCTGTCCATGTCTTAGAATGAACTGTTGAGTAAACTAAACGCCAACCAAGATGCGTTTTTTCATTTTTAAAAAAAAGCACAAACATTGTCTCCCAGATTTTAACACACACCAGATCACAATCATGCTTTTCTAAAGACGCAACCACAGCTTTTTTTTTTTTTCTTTGTCAAGTTTTTTGGTATTTCTGTAAAGAAATGTATTTGTGTTTTTCGTTGTGGGTTTTTCGTTTTGCACTTCAGGGCCACTGTAATAAAGTACATGAAAGCAACTGTAATAAAAATCAGAAATATCTAAAGTTCGCTAGTAGGTCCAAAGACACATGCTGTTTTTGTATGTTTCAAATAAACTACTACATGTACTAGTGCATTATACTACGTGTTAACTTATTTTTTTTTAATTTGGAAACGTCAATTATTACACCCGTTTTTTCTTCCTATCTGAAAGCCAGTTTTATTTTACGATCTGTCATGCCCCCATCTTTTTCATTACTGCAAGCCCACAGCGAAGCCACCAGACCCACTGCATTCGAGGACAATGCAGATTGGTGACATACAATCAGCTCACACTAGCCCAGCCAGCCACAGGGGTCACTGGTGCATGGAGAGACAACGAGATTATCCAACTGACTGAACCCTCCCAACCAGCTACCCCCCCCCCCCCCAAGGAGCTCCCGGCCACAGCCAGCAACAGCACAGCCCAGATTCAAAACTAGCAGGCTATAGGGCACATCATGCTCTCTGATCGAGTGCTTTCACTGAATGCACAGTCTTGTACGACACAGAGTCTGGACTCACCTGCTGGACTGCACTCTGAATCTGAGCTCTCGTCTTCCTTTCCGCCTCCTTGCGTGCTGTTGGGAGAGCCTTCCTCTCCAGCGCCTTGCTCTCTCACACAGATTCTCTCCAGCACCACGCTACACTCCCGCATGCGTACAGGACCCAGCTCAGGGGGGACTGGTTTAAAGTCCTCAGATTCTTCCCTCCATGGCAGCAGCTCTCCTGTAATAAAATGAATCAAGGATATCTTCAGTAAGGCACTGGTGGGAGTGCAGGATGCAGTGGAGCAGTGGTTAGGGCTCTGAAGGGCAGCAGTGCGGAGCAGTGGTTAGGGCTCTGAAGGGCAGCAGTGGTTAGAGCTCTGGAGGGCAGCAGTGTGGAGCAGTGGTTAGGGCTCTGAAGGGCAGCAGTGGTTAGGGCTCTGGAGGGCAGCAGTGCACAGCAGTGGTTAGGGCTCTGAAGGGCAGCAGTGCAGAGCAGTGGTTAGAACTCTGAAGGGCAACAGTGGTTAGGGCTCTGAAGGGCAGCAGTGGTTAGGGCTCTGAAGGGCAGCAGTGCAGAGCAGTGGTTAGAACTCTGAAGGGCAACAGTGGTTAGGGCTCTGAAGGGCAGCAGTGGTTAGAGCTCTGAAGGGCAGCAGTGGTTAGGGCTCTGGAGGGCAGCAGTGGTTAGGGCTCTGGAGGGCAGCAGTGCACAGCAGTGGTTAGAACTCTGAAGGGCAACAGTGGTTAGAACTCTGAAGGGCAACAGTGGTTAGGGCTTTGAATGGCAGCAGTGGTTAGAGCTCTGAAGGGCAGCAGTGCGCAGCAGTGGTTAGAGCTCTGAAGGGCAACAGTGTGCAGCAGTGGTTAGGGCTCTGGAGGGCAGCAGTGCACAGCAGTGGTTAGGGCTCTGTAGGGCAGCAGTGCAGAGCAGTGGTTAGAGCTCTGAAGGGCAGCAGTGGTTAGAGCTCTGTAGGGCAGCAGTGCAGAGCAGTGGTTAGAGCTCTGAAGGGCAGCAGTGCAGAGCAGTGGTTAGAGCTCTGAAGGGCAGCAGTGTGCAGCAGTGGTTAGGGCTCTGGAGGGCAGCAGTGCAGAGCAGTGGTTAGAGCTCTGAAGGGCAGCAGTGTGCAGCAGTGGTTAGGGCTCTGGAGGGCAGCAGTGCACAGCAGTGGTTAGAGCTCTGAAGGGCAGCAGTGTGCAGCAGTGGTTAGGGCTCTGGAGGGCAGCAGTGCACAGCAGTGGTTAGAACTCTGAAGGGCAGCAGTGTGCAGCAGTGGTTAGAGCTCTGAAGGGCAGCAGTGTGCAGCAGTGGTTAGGGCTCTGGAGGGCAGCAGTGCAGAGCAGTGGTTAGAGCTCTGAAGGGCAGCAGTGTGCAGCAGTGGTTAGGGCTCTGGAGGGCAGCAGTGCACAGCAGTGGTTAGAACTCTGAAGGGCAGCAGTGTGCAGCAGTGGTTAGGGCTCTGGAGGGCAGCAGTGCACAGCAGTGGTTAGAACTCTGAAGGGCAGCAGTGTGCAGCAGTGGTTAGAGCTCTGAAGGGCAGCAGTGTGCAGCAGTGGTTAGGGCTCTGGAGGGCAGCAGTGCAGAGCAGTGGTTAGAGCTCTGAAGGGCAGCAGTGTGCAGCAGTGGTTAGGGCTCTGGAGGGCAGCAGTGCGCAGCAGTGGTTAGAACTCTGAAGGGCAGCAGTGTGCAGCAGTGGTTAGGGCTCTGGAGGGCAGCAGTGCACAGCAGTGGTTAGAACTCTGAAGGGCAGCAGTGTGCAGCAGTGGTTAGGGCTCTGGAGGGCAGCAGTGCACAGCAGTGGTTAGAACTCTGAAGGGCAGCAGTGCACAGCAGTGGTTAGAACTCTGAAGGGCAGCCGTGTGGAGCAGTGGTTAGGGCTCTGAACTCCTGACTGGAAGGCTGTGGCTCAATCCCAGGTGGAGACACACTGCTGCTGGACCCTCGAGTGAGGTGCTTTATTTAGATTGAAACAAACCAACTGCATAAATGGTAGGGATGGGAATTTCAAAATAGGTATTTGAATATTCTACTACTAAACATTTATTTGAATATTCAACCTCGAATTAGAACGAATTTAGCAACAGCACACAACATACCAGCAGAAATCAATCCTGTAATACAATACGCAAGTTACAGGGGCAGGAAAACAAAGATGAAAATCAACAAAGCAAAGGTCAAATCGAAACAAACTGCTGTATAGAAGGTGCTGGAGTAATTTAGAGAAATCACCTTTGCATTAGCTAAATTAAATCAGTAATATTATGACGAGTCCTGTTTTTATTCTTTACCGTATTTATTTGTTTTACTTTTTTGAACTACTAATATAGCAATGAGATTGTGAATACAAGTGACAGTACCTGTTTGTGGCACAATACCTCCATTATTCTGCCTTGCCTACTTTTCATTGAAGACACACAGAGTAAAAAAAACAAAAAACACACACACACGCACCACACATTCCAAATTGAAGCAGAGCTTTCCAGACCAATCCGACAAGAAGAATGTTAAAGTACTTCAGCAAAGTACTCCAGTCTAGCTGTCATTGTTGTCTGTCTGTGGGAACCTGCTGCGTCATGTTCATGTTTTTCCCGATTCCTCAGGTGAGTTTTTTATGTTATGTAGTCGTTGCAGGTATCCTTTCGGGTCTAGTCAACGGTGCGCCGGCAGAATTAGCAAAACAGCATCACCCGCCCCGCCCCGCCCCGCCCCGCCCATAGAAAATCATTGGGAAACTGCCCTGCCATGAATTTTGCTCAGCTTTTTAGAATTTTGCTGGCCCAGTTAAAAGGACGCTTTGACATGTCGGAAGCTATAACTTATAGGTAGTCGTTTTCCACCCAAGTGATAACAGTAGCTAGCAAGTGAACTGGCACGAGAGGCAGCGTTTCTTACAGTTAAAATCACGGTCATGTACGGTGGCTGAGAGGTGCAAAGGTAGTTTTCATGCATTCCCATGGCGTGCGTTTCTTGAAGCCTCGTCATACAAACACTGTGCTATTTCCATGTCATTTTGAAATAAACACATATATATATATATTGTGTTTGTTTAAGCTGATTTTGTGGTAATGTCCTCGGGTGCCTAATTCCATTTTTTTCTCTGAATTCCGCGATTCCGTCCGTGTTCCGCAACGCAGATTTCACAGGACCCCACAATGGTTTAAATCCTTTTTAAAAGCTGAAAGGAATGGATCAATATTTTCAATGTAAATTAAGTTGCAATGCACTGAAAAAGTGTTTTTTTCACGAAGGCCTGTCTTCTATCAAGAGTAAAGTAAACATTATTCAAGCACATCATCTTGTAGTCTAAATCTGTGTTGCCCGCTGAAGGTACATTTTTTGTAGTAATCCAAAAGCGCGCACACACGCACACACAGACACACAGTAGTGATTCTTCTTTTGTCTATTATTATTATAGCAGACGACTTCTCCAAGGCGACCAGCAGGGTTTATCAAACAATATACAAACTGCTATAAAAACCAACACACTACTGCAATGTTGCAACCTCTACATCACTACAACACATTTGATTTGTGTAAGGCCAAAGTATTTTGTGGGATGCTGAGGAGGCAAGTAGAATTTTAAGAAGGGCCAGTAGATATTTTCAGAAATTTCACACCCCTGAAGAGAAAACATTGGTCATAGCTACTCAGAGTCTGGACTCACCTGCTGGACTGCACTCTGACTCTGAGCTCTCATCTTCCATTCCCCTTCCTTGCGTGCGGCTGGGAAAGCCTTCCTCTCCAACGCCTCGATCTCTCGCACCGATTCTCTCCAGCACCACGCCACACTTCTGCAAGCGTACAGGGCCCAGCTCAGGGAGGGGCTCAGGGGGGGCTGGTTTGAAGTCCTCGTATTCTTCCCTCCCTGGTCTCAAGCACTCAAACTCCACTTTCAGGAGATCCAGATTAATCACTTCCAGCACCTCTTCTTTCATGGGAACTGGTTCTGCTGTCTGAGGGATCTCCACTTCACTGCACTCAGTTTTAACCCCAGCAGACACCTCTGGCTTGATCCTGTCACATGGCATCTCACAGAGCTCCTGTTTAATGGGGAGGGAAGCCAGTCCAGAGTACTCCAGTCTAATGGGGACCACTTCCAGTTTAGGGAGCTCCTCTTTAATGGGGATGGATTCCATCTTCACACTGTCCATGGCAAACAGGGTTCTGCTTAATAGCTGCCGTAAAAAAAGTTAAGAAAAACGTTTAGTGTGCCATCAGAAACATTAGGACGCTCATAAAATCTAACTAGACTATGGATCATGTGGTTGATGCAGAACCTCTGCAAACCTTGCCTGAAATAGAAGTTAAATTCTCACTTATTTCAATAGGAAAGTCACCTTTATGCAAAATCAGCACTATTGAAAGAAGTGACAATTTAACTTGTGTTGCAAAGTTGGCAGAAGTTCAGCCTCATCTGCATGATCCATATGTGCTGGAGCTTTAGACAGGAATCCAATGCAACTGCATGATCCAGATGTGCTGGAGCTGTAGACAGAAATCCAATGCAACTGCATGATCCAGATGTGCTGGAGCTTTAGACAGGAATCCAATGCAACTGTATGATCCAGATGTGCTGGAGCTGTAGACAGAAATCCAATGCAACTGCATGATCCAGATGTGCTGGAGCTGTAGACAGAAATCCAATGCAACTGCATGATCCAGATGTGCTGGAGCTTTAAATCCAATGGTGCATTAGAGACATAAAAAAGCCTGTTGGTTACTGTGCTTTGAAAGCAGCAGCTTGTTTCACATACTCCCAATAAGCACTACTCTTTCTCTAATCCATCTTAATTTTAGTTTATATTATATTAGTTTCACAGACCCGGATTAGCTCTAATCTTGGATTAAGATTAGAGCTAATCAGGGTCTGTGAAACTATCTGGCAGTGGATTCATTTCATGCAACAAGAATGGCTACTTTCACAGAACCTGATTATATTAGCACAAATTTTTAACTACTCAATGTTAATTCAGGAAAGCTAGTGAAAGATTAGAGCTAATCAGGGTCTGTGAAACTAGCTGTAGGTTAAATGACAGATAAAGATTTTCATGTTTAAAGCTTGAAGCAAGGCGTCAACGCGAAACAGTTTTAGGGCAGTTCAGTGTCAAATCAGCCATTGTCAGGGAAGCGAAAACCCCATAAAGAATAATAAAGAGCAGTTTCTTTCTCAAAGTGGAACCAGATTGTAGATTCGGCCGACCGGTCCACCTGGATCCACTCGATCTCCGGCCGCAGTCCACCACAGCAACACCACAACACAGCAACACCACAACACAGCTCACTCGAACAATTCAACTTTGCTTTATTCTCTCATTTAAAACGTATGACAGCTATACATGCACAGCTAGGAAAACAACCCATCTAGGCTTGATGCATTCAATACCAGCCCGCCATCTTTCTAATTTTTTTTTCCCACTTCTCCGATGCCAATTCAAAAGCACACACCTCCCGTCATGCAACCGTGCTAGCGTTATCATGTTAGGTCAGTTCCTTTTGCAACTTCATTTTTCAGATAACTATGCATGAGAGACACCGTCACGAGATGCTGCTTTCACATGGTATACTGCACCACGTGTTTGTCGGGTTATTCTCAATGAGACCCACACAAAATCTGAGCCAGGACAGCAAGTCACATTACCAAAACGTTTCTTAAAATAAATAAGCAAGCTATCTATCTATATCAGACATATACACTTTTAATCCTAGAGTTATAAGCTACTTTATATTATTGCGTTTTGTTTTTTAAACATGTATTTTATAGTCATCGTGTGGCTATACTAAAGTAATAACGTGATACAGTTGTACAGTAATTCCAAATGTAAAATTATTACGTCTTTCAGAAAGTCACTGAAAACAAACTAAAAACAGCATCACCCAGGCGTCCCCCACAAAGGGGCGGCTGCTACATAGTACAAACAGAAAAAGGGCAACAATTCACTTTGAATCGAGGTTAGTGCTTAGCTGCAGGCTACATTCCGAAAGAAATTAGAAATTGCTTTAAATTACTTTAACTGTTTTAATACATCCAACTGATACATTATAAAGCCAGGATTGAACTGAATTAGTTAACAACTCACCCGCAACTAATGTCTTCAAAACTCAGACGCGACGCATTTGTGTTTCTTTCTGGTATGTTTGCATAAAAAGATCGTTGCAGTTTATTGTTCCTTTTTCAGGCGCGTAACTTACAGACAGCAGCAGTAGCGTCTTACTCGGTTTGTTTAAATGCGGTACTATTCCCGGATCCGCTGGGTGAGTGCACGGCCATCATTCCACGCAAATCTGCACAACGTTACCAACTGCGTGAACTCAGCCGGAAAAAACGTCACCAGGTCACGCAGCTACGGGCTTCAGAGGCTCACAGCCGCGCAGCTTTGTGAAGGGGGGGGGGGTGTTCACGGGGATCAGCGCAGACACACTTTGCAGACGGGGGTCTGCGCATGACGTCACAGCTGTGTAGTCAGCGCTAGGACAACTTTGGAAAGGTATCTCCAGAGCAGAGTCCAACAGCAAGGAGGTCGCATTGTGTGCAATTTATTCAGCACAGAGCAAAACGCTGTTTGCCCAATTCCTCTTCTATCCAGTAAACCTTTAGGGATTAGTCATGTGATCAATCACACGTTGAAGCACACCCATAACCGCAACATGTACATTTTATATGCAAAGTTTAAAAGTGTATATATTTAGTATTTACCACAGTAAAATAATATTTAGAAAATGTATATTTAATAATGTAAAATATAATAGACGTTTAAGAACGTCATCCATTAGAATGTGTAATATCATCCTAAAAGGTCGTTGTATCGTAGCTGATACTACGTGTCACCTTGTGGACTAAGGGGAATCACCGTCATTATTAAATTATAAAATATTTAACCGTAGTTGTAAATCGTCATGTATAAAATACATTCATTCCTCAAGGTCAAATATGTAATCACAAGTTATATAATTAAGCCTTGGGTACAATACCGTTAGAATACCAGTAGATGTTTGTATTTATTTATTTTGGAAATGAGGTGTATATCTCAATTATTATTATTATTATTATTATTATTATTATTATTATTATTATTATTATTATTATTATTATTATTATTTAGTAATTTGGCTGACTTTACTCAAGATGACTTAGAAGTATTAATCATAATTTGCGCAAAATAGTTAACTATAGATATGATTAATTTTGTATGTGTATAAAAAATAACAAACACACAGAGGCTACAACTAGTAGTGATTCATTTTATTATTTATTTGTATGGCAGACACACAAGGTTACGTACATAGTAAACTAAGAAGAACTGTAAGAAATTCTGGTGCACAAACTTGTAATCTGAGTTTCTGACAGTGTGAAGCAGCACTCTGGAAAGTACACACCGTCTGGATCATAGATACATAGCTCTGGTCTGGAGGATGTAACTGACGCCATTTTGGCTCACACAGAGTTCTTATCCTGCACTAAGTAAGCGGGAATTTGGATCCAACATGGCACATACGGTCTTCAGTTTCATAACACTCAACGAGCCGAGAGACAACCCGGTTTACTTGTTACAACGAACAAATCAGCCAGACTCGAGAGGTAAGGAATCACTTCATGAGTTTTGATGGTAACTCGACTCCTGTGCGCCACGCAGCTTGTTCATGGGGTGAATCAAAAGAACCGATTCAATGGGGACTCTGATCCGATTCCCATCGTTCATCTTAGTGAGCCGTTCAGAAAGAAGGATTCATTCGTGAACTGCACATCACTAGTGCGGAGAGGACTCCCTGGGTAAAAATATCTTGGGACGTCCAGATTTTCCCGTCCCAGTTTGCCCTACCGCTGCGGACTCTTCTGCTGTACTGTCATCACTGGTACTGCGTAGAATTTAATGGCGAATTATCTGCAAGTTAGTTCTGACACCTTCATCAATATTTTCATCAGTACATGCCAATATCTGCCCTATTCTTTCCCAATAGCCAATTTTCTCGATACAAAATAAAGTCGTCATTTACCGACCCACATTCAACTTGAATTAAAAGCTCCCTAATCTTTTCTAGGATAAGACTCCTATAAGTCATGTTGCACACATTTGTAACATAAGGAATATTCACAGCATTGAAACTGTACAGGAGGGGTGCACAATTCCGGTCCTGGAGGGCCGGTGTCCCTCCTGGCTTTTGTTCCAACCTTGCCCTAAATTACTTAATTGGACCAATTATTACCAATTATTGGTCTAATTAAGTAATTTAGAACACAGTTGGAACAAAAGCCAGGAGGGACACCAGCCCTCCAGGACCAGAATTGCTCACCCCTGCTGTACAGCAACAACGCTGTAGCCCTGACTGCACACCTCTCCGCACCACTACACCAGGCAGAGTTAGGAGATCACCGAGTCACTTACTGTCCCGCCCATCGAGCAGGATTGACGGCAGCTCGAAAAGATTGTCCCAAAATGAAGACGAAATAAATAAAGAAATGAAAAACGAAATAAAAAGCGAAATAAAAAGCGAAATAAAAAACTATATATATATATATATATATATATATATATATATATATATATATATATATATATATATATATATATATATATATACACAAGTAAATAATTAAATAAAAAACAAAATAAATATGTAAATAAATGACGAAATAAATCAATTATTATAAAGATAAATTATTAAATATATTTCAGTTTCTACTTATTTATGTATTTATTTCATTTTATATTTATTTATTTATATTTGTATTTATTTATTTATTTATTTTTTTAATTTTGGCACAAATGATCCTCCATACCTCCACAGCAGCAGAAGAGTCACCAGCAATGAGACACGCCAAGGAGTGCGCTGCTCTGTGAGACTCGAGGGGACGCGTTATCAAAGCGCTTCCTCCAGCCTTTAATTAACTGCTATTGATTTAAAAAAGGACAAGACATCATGTTAATGTTACAACATGAAAAACTAAACACACTGAGAGCGCTGAAGAGGGCTTGAAATACAGTGTATCACTCAGCTGTGTGGTTCTAGTTTTGTAAAATGAACAGGTGGTTTACCTCTTTAAAATAAATAGGAGTTAATTAAAGACTGGTGTAAAAGCTTTGAAAAGATGTCCTGAGGTGTCTTATTGTGATTAAAAAGCGTCCCATTCCACAAGAAAACCCTGAGAGGCGGTAGAAAACTAAAGCTCTTTGAATGAAATGCTTTTTATTATATGAATAACTACCCAGTGGAGTGACAGAGCAGGTTAATAAACTAAATGTATTGAATGAATAATGAAATCAGATATTATTAATGTCTTAGCAGACACCCTTATCCAGGGCAACTTCCAATTGTTACAAGATATCACATTATTTTTACATACACTTACCCATTTATACAGTTGGGTTTTTATTGGAGCAATCAAGGTAAAGTACCTTGCTCATGGGTACAGCAGTAGTGTCCCCACCTGGGATTGAACCCATAATTCTCTGGTCAAGAGTCCAGCGTCCTAACCACTCCTCCACACTGCTGCCCAGATAATATATGTCAGAGAAACTCATGAATCATTTCAATTACCTGAAAGGATGAATGAAAACTAAAGGTCTGATTTCTTCAGTTACATGTTTTCATTGTAAAAAGTCACTCTCTTTTGTTTTGTTTTATTATTATAAAGGCATCACAGAAACCTTGTTCATACCTAATACTGAATGAAAGCAGTGAAGCAGCACAGTAGATCTGCACGCTGGGTAGAAGGGCATCACTGGTATGCAGAGCAGAGAAAGACCAGCAAAAGCAACAGGACCAGCTTGCATTGCAGATATTTCAAATGATAATTATTCATTGTATTGAAGAAGACTGGCCGCTCCCCTTGCCCAGAGCAGCCATTTTAAATGCAGTTATCTGTTTATGAGCACAGCGCCATGGCAACAGACATCATGCTGTTCATGTTCAGCACTGACATAAAGGAAAGTGATGTCATAATGTCTCTGGTAGTGAATTTTAATTTGAATCTTCATTGCAGAGATTTACTCCTGAGAGGTAAGTTCACAGAGTTTCTGTTCACTATTTATTTTGTATGTATGTATGTATTTATTTATTTATTTATAGAGATTCAAGTAAGACCAATATAAATGCATTGTAATTGAAATGTGTAAAAAAACACACACACATATATATATATATATTTGAAGAAGTGCTAACTATCTTTAAAATCCATTCTCTCATCTGTTAGCTTTACCGAATTCCACTAAGATCAGAAATGTCTTCATCTAGACAATGTGGGGAAGCTATAAAAAAAAAGGCCAAGAAGATGCTCGGATATATTGTGAGAAGTGTTGAATTTAAATCAAGGGAAGTAATGTTAAAACTCTACAATGCATTAGTAAGACCTCACCTAGAATATTGTGTTCAGTTCTGGTCACCTCGTTACAAAAAGGATATTACTGCTCTAGAAAGAGTGCAAAGAAGAGCAACCAGAATTATCCCGGGGTTAAAAGGCATGTCGTATGCAGACAGGCTAAAAGAATTGAATCTATTCAGTCTTGAACAAAGAAGACTACGCGGCGATCTGATTCAAACATTTAAAATCCTAAAAGGTATTGACTTTGTCGACCCAGGGGACTTTTTCAACCTGTAAAAAGAAACAAGGACCAGGGGTCACAAATGGAGATTAGATAAAGGGGCATTCAGAACAGAAAATAGGAGGCAGTTTTTTACACAGAGAATTGTGAGGGTCTGGAACCAACTCCCCATTAATGTTGTTGAAGCTGACACCCGGGATCCTTCAAGAAGCTGCTTGATGAGATTCTGGGATCAATAAGCTACTAACAACCAAACGAGCAAGATGGGTTGAATGGCCTTCTCTCGTTTGTAAACTTTCTTATGTTCTTATGCTCTAACCTAGCTCTCGCTATTCCTTATCCAATGCTGCCATCGTGTGGCCATTTGGTTGAACTGTTATTTCTATTAAACCATATATATATATTTTTTATAAGAGCACAGCTCAGTGACAAGCGGTTGCTGGTTCCTTCTGCTGTTTACAATGGGTAGTACAGGTAGTGAAATTCAGCAAAGACATTATTAATGTTATTATTTATTTCTTAGCAGACATCCAGGTCGATTTACAATTGTTAAAATATCACATTACAGAATACCATAATACAGATAAGAGCAGCTATGAAAGTACCATAAAATCAATTCAAGTAAGAGCAAAATAATAAAGCACACAGTAAATTATACGAATTCAACTAAGAGCATCTAAACCTGATAGTAACTGATAGGAACACGTAGTAAGCATGATAAATGCATGAGAATGATTTCAAATAAGAGCAATTACAGAGAACGTTATTATTTATACACACAGTACTCTCCTGGTTATCCTGTAAATATTGTTTTTGCTGTATTTTAAGAATGTATCTGAAATGTCTATTTCTGCACAGGGGTAAATACGAGTCATTTCAAAGAGCAACAGAGCTGTGTTCAGATAGAAAAGAAAAAAATACAAAAAAGTTATTGGAACAATTGGTCCTACTATATGGCCACACGATGGCAGCATTGGATAAGGAATAGCGAGAGCTGCGTTCTGCCCGTCTTCATAAAGTTCACTGACTGCTCTGCCCATTGTAACCCGCTCGATAGAGCCGCGCCAAATTAATGAGCTCACAGGGGGCGTGTCTCAGTGTGGAACAGCTGGATCTCATTAAATATGTTGGTTTGTTCAGAAGGAAGCCAAGCGAGGAGGTGTTTGCGTTTGTTTTGCAGATTAGGACGCACAGAGCTCGTTAAAGCAGGTGAATGCACACAGGTTATTTGTTTAGGGGTTAGGAGAGTTATTTTAAGGTTGGGGTGGAGGGAGGGAGGGGAGGGGTTAAGAGAGTTATTTTAAGGTTGGGGTGGAGGGAGGGGAGGGGTTAGGAGAGTTATTTTAAGGTTGGGGTGGAGGGAGGGAGGGGAGGGGTTAGGAGAGTTATTTTAAGGTTGGGGTGGAGGGAGGGGTTAGCAGAGTTATTTTAAGGTTGGGGTGGAGGGAGGGAGGGGAGGGGTTAGGGGAGTTATTTTAAGGTTGGGGTGGAGGGAGGGAGGGGAGGGGTTAGGGGAGTTATTTTAAGTTTGGGGTGAAGGGAGGGGTTAGGAGAGTTATTTTAAGGTTGGGGTGGAGGGAGGGGAGGGGTTAGGAGAGTTATTTTAAGGTTGGGGTGGAGGGAGGGGAGGGGAGGGGTTAGGAGAGTTATTTTAAGGTTGGGGTGGAGGGGAGGGGTTAGGAGAGTTATTTTAAGGTTGGGGTGGAGGGAGGGAGGGGAGGGGTTAGGAGAGTTATTTTAAGGTTGGGGTGGAGGGAGGGAGGGGAGGGGTTAGGAGAGTTATTTTAAGGTTGGGGTGGAGGGAGGGAGGGGAGGGGTTAGGGGAGTTATTTTAAGGTTGGGGTGGAGGGAGGGGAGGGGAGGGGTTAGGGGGGTTAGCCTGGAGAAAACTAGATTGTTTAAACCTAAGAACGCATTTTTTTTTTTAACGCACATTAATCACAGTCCTCTGTTTTGATCCTAATAACTTCCCGTACTTCATTGTCTGAGGCTACATTGTTGAGTGGACCTAAAGTATATTGCTGTAGAACGAAGGCTCTCACAGCGTAGCTCTCGCAGGGAGCTCACACAGGGTAGTGCTGCAGAACGAAGGCTCGCACAGCGTAGCTCTCACAGGGAGCTCACACAGGGTAGTGCTGCAGAACGAAGGCTCCCACAGCGTAGCTCTCGCAGGGAGCTCACACAGGGTAGTGCTGCAGAACGAAGGCTCGCACAGCGTAGCTCTCACAGGGAGCTCACACAGGGTAGTGCTGCAGAACGAAGGCTCTCACAGCGTAGCTCTCGCAGGGAGCTCACACAAGGTAGTTCTGCAGAACGAAGGCTCACACAGCGTAGCTCTCACAGGGAGCTCACACAGGGTAGTGCTGCAGAACGAAGGCTCCCACAGCGTAGCTCTCACAGGGAGCTCACACAGGGTAGTGCTGCAGAACGAAGGCTCTCACAGCGTAGCTCTCGCAGGGAGCTCACACAAGGTAGTTCTGCAGAACGAAGGCTCACACAGCGTAGCTCTGCAGGGAGCTCACACAGGGTCATTATCAGGTGTTTTTTACCCACAGCGATTTACAGGTTTTCCAGTGTTAAAAATACAATGTGCTACAAATACGACATTATATAGTAGCAATCAAAATTAAGTGCATTGACAATGAACTACATGGTCTAAGCATACACAAGAATCAGGCATCTAGCTAGCTAGACATAAAAAAATTGCATAATCTCCTCTCCCCTCTACTTTCTCACTCCTCTCCCCCTCTCCTCATCCCCTCTCACCTCTCTCTCCTAATCTCCTCTCCCCTCTACTTTCTCACTCCTCTCCCCCTCTCCTCATCCCCTCTCACCTCTCTCTCCTAATCTCCTCTCCCCTCTACTTTCTCACTCCTCTCCCCCTCTCCTCATCCCCTCTCACCTCTCTCTCCTAATCTCCTCTCCCCTCTACTTTCTCACTCCTCTCCCCCTCTCCTCATCCCCTCTCACCTCTACTTTCTCACTCCTCTCCCCCTCTCCTCATCCCCTCTCACCTCTCTCTCCTAATCTCCTCTCCCCTCTACTTTCTCACACCTCTACCCCCTCTCCCCTCCTCACTTCTCTCTCTCCTCCTCCCCTCCCCTAATCTCCTCTCCTCCTCTCTTCCCCCTTCTCTCTCACTCTCGTCCTGCATTCTTCCATTCTAGAAGGTATAAGACACTGTTGATGAAGGACAGGCCGCACGAAGTCCAGGCTGCATAAAAGTACACGTCACTGATCCCCTGTCCACTCTGGTATGACTGGTATGTGTGGATCGAACTGGCATTCATGATGGATACACCTGGGAGAGAGAGAGAGCGGGGGAGGACTTACAATTGTTACAAGTTATCACATTATTTTTGTATACAATTACCCATTTATACAGCTGGGTTTTTACTGGAGCAATCTAGATAAAGTACCTTGCTCAAGGGTACAGCAACAGTGTGTCCCCCACCTGGGATTGAACCCACAACCCTCCAGTCAAGAGTCCAGAGCCTTAACTACTACTCCACACTGGGTAAGATCATGAATGACAGTATTAGTATTAATTGATCTCCCTCTCCCCCCTCTTCCTCTCTTCTTCCCTCTCCCCTCCTCTCTCCCTCTTGAGAGTGACTCACCTGCTACCAGTTGGAATATCCCAGACAGCAAGCTCTTGATTCCTTGGGGGAGACAGCTTTGAAGCGGAAGGACCCCGAGACCCACGGAACTGGAGATAACCGCGGTGAGAGACAGGACCCAGCACACTTTTGTGTCTTCCCTTACATCCTGAAAATACTGAGAGCAGGTGGAGGGTGGGGGGTTTAAAACAAACACACAAATTAATAAATATTATCATAGAAAGCAGAAACAAAATGTTGAAAAGTAATATTCACGGAAGAAGTCAAATCCAATTTGAAATTCGATAGATGTTTTCAGAATCCTGTCTGTCTGCCTGCTGGACTGGGTTTAGTTTCAGTAACAGTATATGCACACCAGAACCAAATTAATCGAGTGAGCGAATTCAAGGAGAATAAGTAAAGCACACCGGGAGCGAAGTGAATGAGATGAATGCAGCAGAAGAAAGGAAAAGAAAAGAGAACTGTGTTATTAAAAGAAATTAGACTACTTGATCGCTTTGTGAACCTCCATAAAGCTTTCCAGCTAAGTACAAAGGAAAATCCTGTAGTTTTAATGTTAGTGTCCTTGTGTGGTGAAGGAATAAAACAAAGACCCAGGATTTATATTATTAAACTTAGTAAAAAAAAAAAGCAATTGCTCAAACTCACAAAGTCAACGCCTGCAGCTTCACTCAGTGTCATTTAAAACCCGGAACCGGAATCAAATACTATTCAACTATCCAGGGATATGGAAGCTGGATTTACCAGAATCAACTTTTTTAATTATGACGTTACATAGACATGTAAATATACAATCCAAAAAGACATTGTGAACTCCAATGCTGTATTTTGGTGAGATACTGACTGTATAATAATTGTATATTGTAAAAGTATTGAATCACAATAACTAGTTTACAAGCTGAAGTTCATTAACCTGTCCTTGCGTGAGTGAGACAGTCGGGCTCAATCTTATTTCTGATTGGTCCATAGCAATGCGAATATCTTGTGGTGCGAATAGAAATAAAACACATTTATTTGAAAATTCGCTCGCTTCATTCACTCCACTCGCTATGCCTGTGGTGTGCATTGCTCCATTTAAACCCATAGGGTTCATTCTTTTTCATTCGCTCCGCTCGCTACGCCTGTGGTGTGCATTGCTCCATTTAAACCCATAGGGTTCATTCTTTTTCATTCACTCCGCTCGCTACGCCTGTGGTGTGCATTGCTCCATTTAAACCCATAGGGTTCATTCTTTTTCATTCGCTCCGCTCGCTATGCCTGTGGTGTGCATTGCTCCATTTAAACCCATAGGGTTCATTCTTTTTCATTCACTCCGTTCGCTATGCCTGTGGTGTGCATTGCTCCATTTAAACCCATAGGCTTCATTCTTTTTCATTCACTCCGCTCGCTATGCCTGTGGTGTGCATTGCTCCATTTAAACCCATAGGGTTCATTCTTTTTCATTCGCTCCGCTCGCTATGCCTGTGGTGTGCATTGCTCCATTTAAACCCATAGGGTTCATTCTTTTTCATTCACTCCGCTCGCTATGCCTGTGGTGTGCATTGCTCCATTTAAACCCATAGGGTTCATTCTTTTTCATTCACTCCGTTCGCTATGCCTGTGGTGTGCATTGCTCCATTTAAACCCATAGGCTTCATTCTTTTTCATTCGCTCCACTCGCTACGCCTGTGGTGTGCATTGCTCCATTTAAACCCATAGGCTTCATTCTTTTTCATTCACTCCGCTCGCTATGCCTGTGGTGTGCATTGCTCCATTTAAACCCATAGGGTTCATTCTTTTTCATTCACTCCGCTCGCTATGCCTGTGGTGTGCATTGCTCCATTTAAACCCATAGGGTTCATTCTTTTTCATTCACTCCGCTCGCTATGCCTGTGGTGTGCATTGCTCCATTTAAACCCATAGGGTTCATTCTTTTTCATTCGCTCCGCTCGCTATGCCTGTGGTGTGCATTGCTCCATTTAAACCCATAGGCTTCATTCTTTTTCATTCACTCCGCTCGCTACGCCTGTGGTGTGCATTGCTCCATTTAAACCCATAGGCTTCATTCTTTTTCATTCACTCCGCTCGCTACGCCTGTGGTGTGCATTGCTCCATTTAAACCCAAAGGCTTCATTCTTTTTTATTCGCTCGGTTCATTCTCGTCCGGTGTGCATAGCTCTTCACAGTGCTGATGAAGGCACTAGAGTCCCAAACGCTGCTCTGCCTGTCTGCCTGCCTGTCTGTCTGCCTGCCTGCCTGTCTGTCTGTCTGTCTGTCTGCCTGCCTGCCTGTCTGTCTGTCTGCCTGTCTGCCTGCCTTGTCTATCTGTCTGTCTGTCTGTCTGCCTGCCTGCCTGTCTGTCTGTCTGCCTGTCTGCCTGCCTTGTCTATCTGTCTGCCTGTCTGTCTGCCTGCCTGCCTGTCTGTCTGCCTGCCTGCCTGCCTGTCTGTCTGTCTGCCTGCCTGTCTGCCTGTCTGTCTGCCTTGTCTGTCTGCCTGTCTGTCTGTCTGTCTGTCTGCCTGCCTGTCTGCCTGCCTGTCTGCCTGCCTGTCTGTCTGTCTGTCTGTCTGTCTGTCTGTCTGTCTGTCTGCTGGACTGGGTTTAGTTTCAGTTACAATGTTGTTCTTACTTCGGAAACAGCACATATGACCTGTGGGATTACACAGATGATGTCTAGAATGGACCTGCGAATAAACCTGGAGAGAGAGAGAGAGAGAGAGAGAGAGAGAGAGAGAGAGAGAGAGAGAGAGAGAGAGAGAGAGAGAGAGTTTAAAAAAAACAAACACTGGCTGCATTTAATCCTCCCACGAAATGAATATTCTTCAAACTGTTTGACAGCATAATTCAGCCAATCCTGGTCTATGGGAGTGATACCAAGGATGGCTTAACTTGACAGCTTGAACCAAGTTTCGAAAGACGACAGCGTGAGTGCACGGGGGTAAAATAATTGCCGATTCCAAATTTAAAAAAAAGAAAGAAAATGACATAGGACTATTAAATCCAGATTAAACATTTTGAAGAAAAAACAGACCCCCCCAGAGTGTTGGTATAAACTTATTAAAGGGGATCTCAAGTTTTCTTTTGTGTGTGTGTTACATGTTACAACTGTTTAAGTAAGGATTGTGTATTGTTTTTTTTTTTGACATCCTGACCAGTGTTTTACACTATTAACTACATTTCCCATCATCCTCCTGCTCACGCATGTATGATGGGGGTGATGGGGAATGTAGTTCTGAAGTTCTTCTGAAGGGTACATGGGAAGCCATCTTGAAACAGCACTGTAGAATGCAATTTAATAGTTTAAAAAAGTGGTCAAGGTGTCAAAATAAAATAACATACACACACCTTAATTAAACAGTGTAGCAACACATAGGAACATGTAACACACACACACACACACATGTCATGAATGACCAAGTTGTTAAAATGGTGGGGGTGGATCAAGTGTTATTATTATTGTGTGCACTAAATATTTATTTTTTAATATATTCACGGTTATTATAATGTGTTTAATTTTTATTCTTATGACGTGTTTGATTTTTATTGTTATAATTTTTGTGTGTGAAGTTTCTTTTTTATCACTGTGAGGTTTGTTTTTGCTGTATTCACTAATTGTTAATTTATATGTTTGAACTCCACACCTGAGACCAGTTTGGGACCCCTGACTCCCGACTCCCACAGTAATCATCTCCGGTGTTTTCACCTGCCCTAATCTATCCCTCACAGACAATAAAGAGCGCTTCGACTCACAAACCAGAGAAAAAATGAATGAACGGTGACGAGGGACGAGGAATATAGACCCGCAAGATCGACCCGATATTGATGGATTAAGTAGGGGAGCAGGTGGACAAGAGTGTGGGAACAGAGCTGTAGAAAGAAAAGAACAACGTTTCGTGGATGAAAAAGTATGAAGATTGAGAGAGACGCGACTCAGGCAGCACACGGGGAAGTACAATACTAAAAAAACGTACTGGTTCTCATGTTTGGCTGCTTAAGACGCTGATAGATGTTGTTTTTGTGATTTTAATACTGTGACTGTTATACCCCCTTCCGTGATAAACCGGGTGGAATTGCTTGGAATGAGCCGAGACTGTTTCTTTTTTTCTTTCTGTTTTTGATAGATCAATTGAGTGAAGTTTGACTATGCAGTAAATCTGTGTAGGGACTAAAATCTGTGTTTATACCCGTTGTGCTGAAGACTGATGTTCTGGGGCTAGAGTGTGTGTCGGGATCCGCGTTGCTGCAGCTGGAACTGTTATAGCTGCACGGGAGAATCTGTGAGCGTTCCTGGAGGCTAGAGGGGGCTGTGCTGGACATGGACTATTCTTTCTGGAGTCCTCTGAACATGGACTATTCTTTCTGGAGTCCTCTGTAGGCTCGGGTTTAACGAGTTGGATCTTTTCTCATCTATCAACGGAATCGGGACAGAGATTCGTGAGATTGATTTTTCTTTTGTTTTCTCTTGCATACCAATATTTCTAGCTGTTCGCGGTGGACAAGTAGTTGCACCACTATTTAGTGGACTTTATTCAATTGTTCTGCCAAATATTGAAATATTGATTTTATTTTTTTGTTGCAACACCTTCGTTATTGAATGATGTGTTTTAAAAATGTGTACCGAGTATGCTATCCTGTGTTAACCAGATGAGCGAGAATAAGGAATAATACTGTGTTGTAACTGAAGTTTTTTATATTTTAAAGAATTTTCTGTACTAAATAAAGCTTATTTTATAATTGTATCTTGTGTGGAGTGTGTTGTGTGGTCCTGGGATTAAAAAAAAAGAACCTGTAAAGAAGGATTTGGATAAAAGTTTATTAAATATTAGATCTAATCACGAAAGTATATTCATATTTCGGGACCTGGTGCCCGTATATTCCACCAGGTGGCGTAGTTTGGCTGCCTTTAGCAATTAAAGTAATTATACTTGCCTTTGACTTTAATTGTCCTTCGTGACACACACACACAAAACAACTTGAAATCCCCTTTAAGCAGATAAATCGGGAATAGAATTACTTTGAAATGTCCATATCTGTTGGTTCCTCTTCACGGTGTCTTCTCAAATCTCTTATTCCTCAGCTTTCCTGAAACACAATTTCAAAACTTCAATTCTTAACCCTCCTATTCGGTTCAGAATGTAGGCACATCCATTCTGTTTAGGGTCATATTGACCCAGTGCAATTTCAAACTAATTTAAACAAACTTAAATTAAGAAATGGTTTTATTTGCAAAGGATGTTTATTCTTTTATGCTAAATATGAACATAACCTGTCGTTATAACAAGACTAAAGAAGGAGCATTTAATTACATCATAAATAATGTGAAGCAAGTCGATTACATCAAACAGAAACCAAAGTACCTTTATACAGTTCCACTAAAATAGAAGCAATGATGCATCATATTATTTGTTTATTTAGCAGATGCCTTTATCCAAGGCGACTTGCAGAGACTCTGAATATTATACAAATGTAATGTAAATAAAAATCAAGAAAAAGCTCCAGACAGGTGCAGCCGTTTCCAGACATAATACAAATTAGGGGTGGGACAGTATACCGGTATTTAAAAAAAATAAATAATAAAAGTGATGCCGTCAATGCCGTAATGACGTCATTATTAGCAGGGCAGTAGCGGCTTGTGACTCTGACAAGTGGGGAGGCCAAGTGATCAAACCAAACCCTAAGCAGTCTGTTGCCTTTACTTCATTAACACTAAACTACATTCCCCCCCCCCCCCCACACCCCCCCATCATACATGCTTGAGCAGGAGGATGATGGGAAATGTAGTTCTGAAGTTCTTCTGAAGGGTACATGTGAAGCCATCTTGGAAACGGAGCACTGTGTAGATGGCAGTTTAATAGTGTGAAAGTGGTGAGGATGTCAAATTGCAAATAAAAACAATACCCACACCTTACTTAAACAGTTGTAGCAACACATGGGAACACGTAACACACAAAAAACAACTTGAGATCCCCTTTAAATCGTAGTGCAGAGATTACAGTCAGAGTTTCTTTCTCTGTTATGCTGCTTCCCTTATCTGTTTTTCATGTTTGCATTCATTGCCAATTCTTTTGATTTTCTACATCACTGTATATATGCCTACAAATACATCCTGCATCGACAAAGCAGCACGTTTGGAATCGGAATAAAGGCTTTTATTATCAATTCAGTTCACGTGCAGTCATCGTTTTTGAGAAGTAGCATTTTCAGAATCCTATCATTATGTACAATGTGTTACAATATGTTAAAATACAGCACTTAATCCACAAAAACAACTAAGTATATACGGTGTAGATTTTACTTTTTTTTTTGTTTTATTTGTAGTGTTCTGTGGAACACGGGCAGATCGTTTAACCCTGAAAGAATGAAATACCGAACCTGAGAGTAGATATACTGTAAGCGTTTATCACATCAGCAACAGAAACCTGTGTAGGGACAAAAGTAGAGCGAAATGGTTTAGAAAACTGTCCAATGTTTAATTGGGGGATAAGAATGAACATTTTGGAGAAAAAAAGCCATATTTCCATGGACATCGACAAAATCTGGGCTGGTGATTTAAATCAACTCGACTGAAATCACCGATTTGATTTCCTTTTTAAAATATTTTTTTTATTTTATTATCTATTTTATACAGTTTTTCAATAAAAATGGAAAAGCAGGGAATCTCATCCCTATTTAAGTGATATCTAATCATCTAAACTGTGTTTAAAGGGGGACTATCCCCTTGAACTGCAAGCTTGTGACAGACTGATAGACTCATTCTGAGTGTAAAGGACAAGACCGTGCTGCTGATGCAATACCTAGCGCAGGGTCAGAGGGGATTTTCACTCTTATGCACATTCAAATGTAGTCAACATGACAATATGTGATGCAGTAATGATGTGAATGATGTAATAGTGGCTGGGATCAAACTCTAGAAAGCCTTTTTAGAAGGCAAAAAATATTCTAGCTCATATCTGGAGGATGCCACAATGATAAATAATCTGCTTCATGTACGTGTTCATTTAGTAATTAGTTTTGGTATGTACTAGTGGCAACGTACCACCATAGCAGCCATCGCAGTGCTAGGAGGCCCGGGAGCCACAAACACAAACACACAAACAAATAGCCTACATGCACTGCACTTGAGTCTTGATCTAGTGATTACAGGGTAGGTGATGTTGCACATGGGCCCTGGCATTATATCATCATTATACAATCAATATGTTCATTCTGCTTAAAATATATTTATTTATTTAATCATTCTGTCAATTTACAGGCCCTACTTAATTGCGTTACAGATCAAAACTTAAAAATACTGAGCCTCTGCAAGAGTCCCTTAAGTACCGGTAGCACATGAGAAGTTTAAAACTGGAATTTGTATGTGTTCCAAAATGAAATGAAGAAAAAAATATAATGATTGGTGCTGCATCAAGTGATCGAGGTTAAAATCAGAAATGGCTGGAAACGGCAAAACCAGTCAGGCAGCCGACAAAATTCCAAAACATCGCTTCACATTGAAGTGTGTAGTTAACACGTTTGAACAAATGAAAATGGATCTGTAAAGCAGCTTGCAGAAAACACGACCAAGGTAAGAAACCTTATCTAATGGGGGAGGGGGCTAATTATTATTATTATTATTATTATTATTATTATTATTATTATTATTATTATTATTATTATTATTATTATTTCTTAGCAGGCGCCCTTATCCAGGGTGACTTACAGTTGTTACAAGATATCACATTATTTGTTTTGCTATGAGGTCCGTGACGTGCTATGTACAGTAACTATTCACAAATTACTATTTGCAACACCCTAAGAACATTGGGTACCCCTACCCCTAAAATGTTTCCATAATTTATATCAAATAAATCCCTTTTTATTCTTTTTTTTATTTATTTTTTTCAATCAAAAAAATGGCCAACCCTGACCAGAATAAAGTGTCGGCTGGAAGGTTTGAAAGTGGAAAATGCTCACCAGTGGTCTCGTAGACTGGAACTCTGTAGCCCGCCAATGTAAAGTTTTAAACAAAACACTTCAAGTCTTTTCTTTCTCTCTCTCCGGATCCTGTATTACATTTACTTCTTAACATGCAGAGACAATGCAAATTATTAATCGGCAAAGAAGGTTCACTTCTTTATACTACAACATAAACACCCCCAGCCTTCATTCAAGCCACTTTCACCCAATCATATTTCGACAGCCCTTCTTTAAAATCCACCTTTAGACAAAAAACAATCCACTCATTAACCCCCCCCCCCCAAACGTGTCCCACCCAAGCTGCATGGCCCTGCTTCCCCCCTCCCTCCTCCCCCTCTCCTTCCCCTCTCTAAAGAAGTGATACTTAAATGTCCTCTTTCTATTCGGCTAAACAGTATTTCCAAGAACTTGTTTTGGTTCTATTTTGTTAAATCTGTTAATCTTTTTACAGATTTGCAATATTAAAAAGATAAAACCTTTTTTTTATATATTTGCATTATATTAGCTCTCGAGAGGATATATATATATATATATATATATATATATATATATATATATATATATATATATATATATCCTCCATACTCTACACTGTTAAGGGGGAAAAGTTTTTATTGAGAAAAAGATTATATATTATAAATACAAAACTGAAAGATCATAATTGGATAAGCCTCCACCCCCCTGAGTTAATACTTCGTGGAAACACCTTTGGCAGCAATTACAGCTGTGAGTCTGTTGGGATAGGTCTCTACCAACTTTGCACACCTAGATTAAGCAATATTTGACCATTCTTCTTTACAAAACTGTTAAAGCTCTGTCAAGTTCCTTGGGGAGCGTTGATGGAGAGCAATCTTCAAGTTATGTCACAAATTTTCGATTGGATTTAGGTCGGGGCTCTGACTGGGCCACTCAAGGACATTTACCTTTTTGTTCCTTAGCCACTACAGTGTAGATTTGGCTGTGTGCTTTGGGTCGTTGTCATGCTGAAAGGTGAACTTCCGTCCCAGTTTCAGGTTTCTTGCAGAGGGCAGCAGGTTTTCATCAAGGACTTCACTGTACTTTGCTCCATTCATTTTCCCTTCTATCCTGGCAAGTGCCCCAGTCCCTGCCAATGAGAAACATCCTCATAACATGATGCTGCCACCACCATGCTTCACAGTAGGGACGGTGTTACCTGGTGATGTGCTGTGTTGGGTTTGCGCCAGACATAACGCTTTGCATTTAGGCCAAAAAGTTCCATTTTAGTTTCTTCAGACCACCAAATTTTTGCCACATGGCTACAGAGTGTTTTTTGCATACTTCAAACGGGATTCAAGGTGGTCTTTCTTGGGTAAAATACAGGCCAGATTTGTGGAGTGCTTAGGATATTGTTGTCACATGCACACTTTGACCAGATTTGGCCATAAAAGTCTGTAGCTCTTGCAATGTTGCCATTGGCCTCTTGGTAGCCTCTCTGATCATTCTCCTTCTTGCTTGGTCATCCGGTTTGGAGGGACGGCCTGATCTAGGCAGGGTCTTGGTGGTGCCATACACCTTCCACTTCTTAATCGTCTTGACCGTGCTCCAAGGGATATTCAAGGCCTTTAATATTTTTTTTTTTATACCCATCCCCTGATCTGTGCCTTTCAACAACTTTGTCCCGGAGTTCTTTTGAAAGCGCCTTGGTGCTCATGGTTGAGTCTTTGCTTTGAAATTCACTACCCAGCAGAGGGAACTTACAGGAACTGCTGAATTTATCATGAAATCATGTGAATTACTGCAATTTAACAAGTGGAGGCCACTTAACTTGGTGTGTGATTTTGAAGGCAATTGGTTACACCTGAGCTAATCTAGGATTGCTATTACAAGGGGGACACTTACCCAACCAAGCTATTTCAGTTTTAATTTATAATTAATTTTCTACAAATTTCTAGAATATTTTTTTTCACTTGGAAGTTGTGGGGTAGGATGTGTAGATCAATGAATAAAAAAGTATTTTAATGAATTTTAATTCCAGGCTACAAGGCAACAAAAGTTGAACATTTTGAAAGGGGATGTAGACTTTCTATAGGCACTGTATACTTTAATTGTCTACGTGCCAACCAGTGCAACTGGGAAAAAAAAACACATGGATTTCTTGAAAAAACTAAAAAGAGAAGATGCTAAAAGTAAGACCTGATATGTCAGAGAAAAAATAAATAGTGAAGTGAACTAATTGTTTTTATACAGAAAAAAATGAATCTATATGACAAGGTTGGTCAAATCCGGTATTCGATGGCCGAAGCGTTTTTGGTTTTCATTACAACTTCAGGTCTTAATTGCTTTAATTGATCTAATTATTTATGAATAGGTTTTTAATAGTAGACAAGGACACCACGGAGAAAGAGAACAACACACCACAGTTTCATTACTGTTTTAAAAAAAAAATCCATTCACAATTTATTAAACAAAACACAAAAAATATAAAATCACAATGGAATACATTAGCTTTACAAGAGCAACTTGAGATTTGAAACAATGCAGAGGAGTGTGTACACACACACATACATATATATATATATATATATATATATATATATATATATATATATATATATATATATATATATATATATATATATCTCAATTGTGCTGGTAAGATTTCATTTATTTGTGCTATTTGAAAATATGACTAGGTTTTTAAGAGTAGACAAGGACACCACAAATAAAGACAACAACACGCCACCGTTTCATCACTGTTTATATGCCATACGTCATTGGAAAGAGGAGATTCTGAGGTTTAAAACGAGGTCTTACTTGTGTATTTCCGGTAGATGCCCACATTAGGAGATAGTCTTGAATGCCAGTGTTTAGGAGTGTTGCTGCTGCACTGGACAGCCCTACCTCAGTGCAGTAAACAAACATTTTTACACAAAATAAGAGAAACAGTGATATCGAAGCCACAAAGACCTGTTTTCTGATAAATTAGATATAGATTTTTTTCCTATTTGGGGATAGTTAAAGAATTCTAGCCACAAATCTAACAATAGTAAAAAAATAACAGGCAAAATACCTGGGTCCCTAAGGGTCTAATACAACCAGTGCGTTTACATGAGCATAAGAATTCCGATATTTTTCGGAAAACTAATTCCGATATCAAAAGTCATGTAAACACAGTTTTCGGAAAATGTATCGAAATCTTCCAAAAGTAAGTTTTCAGAAAACAGCACCTAGAAATTTCCGATTAAATTTAGAAAACTAACAAAACATATATCATGTAAACACACTTTTCTGAAAACTTATTCCGATAGCGTACTGCACATGCGCAAACTTTGACCTTCATTCCTGCACGTGGTTTTAGAAAACAGAGAAGATAATAATAATCTGTAGTCAGTCTGCATGCATCCATTTGTCTGGTTAGGGAAAAAGTAACACATTTGTTAAAGTCTGTATGTATTTGTTAATAGCCCATACTGAAGCAGCAAATGTTTTCCAGCTTTAAAATGACGTGATAATTTAAAATCATGTCTGCAAAAGAAACTGGTAATATAGAACAGGATGAGCTGTTGGAAAGGCTGATTGCACATTGTGGGGAATCTGAATAGACGTATAGGATAGTAATCTATGAATTTAAGACCTGACACTTTGATAAAGCACTATATTGGATTGGTCTCCGTTCTATCGCAGAAATGTCCGCTATTCAAATCGTACTTTGGCTACTACAGTACTTTGCATGCAAACATATCCTGCATTTTCCGAAAACTTAAATCCATGTATACAGTTAAATTTTAATTAGATCTTCTATCATTAATCATGTAAACACAGAAAAGTGACGTTTTAAGAATCAGTTTTCTGATTCTTTTTTTCGAAAACATTAGTTTTCCGAAAACGCTTTGTCATGTAAACATACTGAATGTCTACAACCATGATTCTGTGATTCTGGAGAGCCCCCCTATCCTATCTAATACAGTGTGTATCCACCATGTCCTGGAGAGCCCCCCCCCCCATCCTATCTAATACAGTGTGTCTCCACAGTGTCCTGGAGAGCCCCCCTATCCTATCTAATACAGTGTGTCTCCACCCTGTCCTGGAGAGCCCCCCCATCCTATCTAATACAGTGTGTCTCCACCCTGTCCTGGAGAGCCCCCCTATCCTATCTAATACAGTGTGTCTCCACAGTGTCCTGGAGAGCCCCCCTATCCTATCTAATACAGTGTGTCTCCACCCTGATTCTGTAGAGCCTCAATCAATTCTGCAGCAGCTGCTGCTTCTTGTTGTTTTTTAGTTATCTCTAAATCAGCAATTGCTAAATAAATACCTGCTGCTGAAACAACAACATGGGAATTCTGACCAATTAAGCCACAATCATTGAGTCAGTTAAGGGGGTGGAAGAGGGGGGGAGGGGGGGTTAGAACAAAAACCGGGAGACCCCCCCCCCTCCCCCCCCTCCAGCTCTCCAGGCCCTGGGTTGAGAACCACTGTGCTAAAATACATGTTCTTTAAATATGATATTTATGATAGTTTAAAAAGATATTTTAAAAGTTTAACTTTTCATTTCTGAAAAAAATGTTTATCGAAGAACTGCTTGTACTGTAAGTTTCCTGAAAAAAACTAAAAAGGGAAGAAGCTAAAAGTAAGACCTGATGTGCCAGCGAAAAATAAATAGTGAAGTGAACAAATTGTTTTATACAGAAAAAAATTCATCTTATGACAAGGTTGGTCAAATCCAATATTCGATGGCCGAAGCGTTTTTGGTTTTCATTACAACTTCAGGTCTTAATTGCTTTATTTGATCTAATTATTTATGAATAGGTTTTTAATAGTAGACAAAGACACCACAGAGAAAGAGAACAACACGCCACCGTTTCATTACTGTTTAAAAAAAAAAAAAAAAAAATCCATTCACAATTTATTAAACACAACACACAAAAAATATAAAATCACAATGGAATACATTAGCTTTACAAGAGCAACTTGAGTTTCGAAACAATGCAGGTGTGTGTGTGTGTGTGTATATATATATATATATATATATATATATATATATATATATATATATAATGTGTATATATATATATACAGTGCCTTGCAAAAGTATTCAGACCCATGACCAATTCTCTCATATTACTGAATTGCAAATGGTACATTTGAAATTTTGTTCTGTTTGATATTTTATTTTAAAATACTGAATCTCAAAATCAATTATTGTAAGGTGATATTGGTTTTATGTTGGGAAATATTTTTCTTAAAAATAAGAAACCCCCTGAATACTTTTGCAAGGCACTGTATATATATATTAGACAGACAGACAGACATGATGACTGCATGCACGTTACTAATCCACTTCAGTTTCTTACCTGCATAGTTACAGAAAAAATAAGTCAAGTCATAAGAAATATTATCGATAACAGCTACTAAAGGATTCTGGACCTTGTTTATTTATTAAAAATAAAATAAAAATCTGATTAAAAAATGAGTAGCACATATCAGGCTTGTAGGTCTTTAGTGGGGTTTTATATGGAACATTTATCTAGCGTTAGTATATATTGATGTCAAAGACAATCAAGCATGAAAAGTACCTTTTTTCCCTCAGTGAGCCCTTTTGCACTTTTAATGGTCTCTTTTGCACAATACAGCAAAACACAATTTAAAATTTAACTTCAATTTAACTGATAATTATATTCCATGGGAAGTACAAACCTATTTATGTTACACAACTTACTTCACTAAAGACATTTCTCAACCCCACCACCTGCCTTTCTGCCTGCCTGTCTGTCTGTCTGTCTACCTGCCAGCCTTTCTGCCTGCCTGTCTGTCTGTCTACCTGCCTTTCTGCCTGCCTGTCTGTCTGTCTGTCTACCTGCCTGTCTGTCTGTATCTGTGTGTCTGTCTGTATGTCTGTCTGTCTGTCTGTCTCCTGCCTGTCTGTCTGTCTGTGTCTCTGCTGGTTTTTGTTCCAGCTGAGGAGCTGCTCTCAATTGCTTCATTGAACCCCTCAAATTGAACTAAAACTATTTGTTCTAATCCTCATCAGAGCTTTTGAATTTTTAAACAGTTGGATGGAGAGATTTCAAGTTAAATATAAAATTGTATAACAAGGAACTTGAAATCTTACCAAGTTTTTATAAGCTGCTGCACAATTTAAAAAAAAAAGCCTAATTACACACATACACACACACAGTAATATATATATATATATAATTACATACAATAATATATATATATAATTACTGACAATTGATTTTGAGATTCAGTATTTTAAAATAAAATATCAAACAGAACAAAATTTCAATGTACCATTTGCAATTCATTAATATGAGAGAATTGGTCATGGGTCTGAATACTTTTGCAAGGCACTGTATGTATATATATATATATATATATATATATATATAATGTATGTACACACACACACCTGCATTGTTTCGAAACTCAAGTTGCTCTTGTAAAGCTAATGTATTCCATTGTGATTTTATATTTTTTGTGTTTTGTTTAATAAATTGTGAATGGATTTTTTTTTTTAAACAGTAATGAAACGGTGGCGTGTTGTTCTCTTTCTCTGTGGTGTCTTTGTCTACTATTAAAAACCTATTCATAAATAATTAGATCAAATAAAGCAATTAAGACCTGAAGTTGTAATGAAAACCAAAAACGCTTTGGCCATCGAATATTGGATTTGACCAACCTTGTCAAAGATGAATTTTTTTCTGTATAAAACAATTTGTTCACTTCACTATTTATTTTTCGCTGGCACATCAGGTCTTACTTTTAGCTGCTTCCCTTTTTAGTTTTTTTCAGGAAACTTACAGTACAAGCAGTTCTTCGATAAACATTTTTTTCAGAAACGAAAAGTTAAACTTTTAAAATATCTTTTTAAACTATCATAAATATCATATTTAAAGAACATGTATTTTAGCACAGTGGTTCTCAACCCAGGGCCTGGAGAGCTGGAGGAGGGGGGGGGGGGGGGGTCTCCTGGTTTTTGTTCTAACCCCCTCTCCCCCCCTCCCCCCCTCTTCCACCCCCTTAACTGACTCAATGATTGTGGCTTAATTGGTCAGAATTCCCATGTTGTTGTTTCAGCAGCAGGTATTTATTTAGCAATTGCTGATTTAGAGATAACTAAAAAACAACAAGAAGCAGCAGCTGCTGCAGAATTGATTGAGGCTCTACAGAATCAGGGTGGAGACACACTGTATTAGATAGGATAGGGGGGCTCTCCAGGACACTGTGGAGACACACTGTATTAGATAGGATGGGGGGGCTCTCCAGGACAGGGTGGAGACACACTGTATTAGATAGGATAGGGGGGCTCTCCAGGACACTGTGGAGACACACTGTATTAGATAGGATGGGGGGGCTCTCCAGGACAGGGTGGAGACACACTGTATTAGATAGGATAGGGGGGCTCTCCAGGACAGGGTGGAGACACACTGTATTAGATAGGATGGGGGGGCTCTCCAGGACAGGGTGGAGACACACTGTATTAGATAGGATGGGGGGGGGGGGGCTCTCCAGGACAGGGTGGAGACACTGTATTAGATAGGATGGGGGGGGGCTCTCCAGGACAGGGTGGAGACACACTGTATTAGATAGGATAAGGGGGGCTCTCCAGGACAGGGTGGAGACACTGTATTAGATAGGATAAGGGGGGCTCTCCAGGACAGGGTGGAGACACACTGTATTAGATAGGATAGGGGGGCTCTCCAGGACAGGGTGGAGACACACTGTATTAGATAGGATGGGGGGGGGGCTCTCCAGGACAAGGTGGAGACACTGTATTAGATAGGATGGGGGGCTCTCCAGGACAGGGTGGAGACACACTGTATTAGATAGGATAAGGGGGGCTCTCCAGGACAGGGTGGAGACACACTGTATTAGATAGGATAAGGGGGGCTCTCCAGGACAGGGTGGAGACACACTGTATTAGATAGGATAAGGGGGGCTCTCCAGGACAGGGTGGAGACACACTGTATTAGATAGGATGGGGGGGGGGCTCAGGATAAAAACTAGAAAACAGCTTTTTAAAAGGAATTCCAATACAAACCTTCCACACCAATGAGAACAGGGAGTAACTTCAGTATGAGAGAACAAACTTTACTCAACTTGTAAAAAAAAAAAAAAACATTTGGTAAGCCGCTTCAAAACAATCAATTAAATAAATAATAATACAAAAAAAAAACATTTCTAAGAGACAACCAAATATTCAAAGTATTTTCTAAAACCATTTAGACTTTAAGAACGTTAAAAAAAAATAACCCAACAAAAACACACACACAGAAGCACCTGACCACTGCAGCTCAGTGGCTGCTGAATATTTTTGCGCTGCTCTCTTGTGTGTCGTGTGTCTGCGGGTGCTTCTTGTGCGGGGGTGGGGGGGGGGGGGGGGGGAGTCTCAGCTCCTGGGGGGTCACAGGGCAGCTTCTGGCTTTCCTTCCACCCTGAGCTCTGAATTACTTAATTGCTCTAAATTATTTGACGAATTGGACACATTAAACACTTCTCTCTCCTCGGCCTCACAATGTTTCACAGCTCGTGCACACTTTGAATCAAGGGCATTTTTTTTAAACTGTCAATTTAAAAGACCTTTAAAAAAAAAATTCTTATTAAAAAGGAGTCATGTAGCAGACGCTTTTGTCCAAAGCGACTTACAGAGACCAGGGGGTGAGCGATGCATCACAACTGCTGCTGCTGCAGAGTCACTCACAAGGATGTCCGATTGAACAAATAAGTTAGAGGAATGAAGTGAAACTCAAGTTGGAATGAAAAACTGGAGGACTGGAGTTTGACGGCCCTGCTCTGGCGGTGTGTCTCCAGCGGGGTTACAGGTCCTTGGGGTGGGCAGTGTGTCTCCAGTGGGGTTACAGGTCCTTGGGGTGGGCGGTGTGTCTCCAGTGGGGTTACAGGTCCTTGGGGTTGGCGGTGTGTCTCCCAGCGGGGTTACAGGTCCTTGGGGTTGGCGGTGTGTCTCCCAGCGGGGTTATAGGTCCCTGGGGTTGGCGGTGTGTCTCCAGCGGGGTTACAGGTCCTTGGGGTTGGCGGTGTGTCTCCCAGCGGGGTTACAGGTCCTTGGGGTTGGCGGTGTGTCTCCCAGCGGGGTTACAGGTCCTTGGGGTTGGCAGTGTGTCTCCAGTGGGGTTACAGGTCCTTGGGGTTGGCGGTGTGTCCCCAGTGGGGTTACAGGTCCTTGGGGTTGGCAGTGTGTCTCCCAGCCCAGCCTGGCCCTGCGGGGGTTCCTTCCAGACTGCAGCTCCCGGTGAGTCAGCATGATGAGCCGGCTGAAACAGGGCCCGCACACGATGTCAGAGACAGGAGGAGAGGAGAGACAGAGAGACACAGAGCAGGGCAGTGGGGCTTCACAGTGCAGCTAGATGACAAGTGGAGCAAAAAGCACAGCATTACGCAGACAGGGAGAGAGAGAGAGAGAGAGAGAGAACGGGGAAGGGATGCGTAACCAGGCATGAGTGCAAACTGCAGATACACAGAGACAACAGATTGTCAGGAAGATCTTTGTAACGACAGACAGAGGCAGACACACAGCCCAGAGCGAGTGAAAGGAGCGAGCGGTGAAGCGGTCTGGTGTCTCGGGTGAGTTCACTTACTTGATCTGCGAGAGCTCCTCTATGAGTCCGCACACCAGCTCGCTGGCGTCCTCGTAGTCCTGCAGAGACTGGGACCGGGGCTCGGGCATCGCCTCCCTGAAGACAAGAACACAGAGCAGCACTGAAACAGCCAGCCAGCCACTGCAGCTGTAAAGCCAGCCAGCCACTGCAGCTGTAACGTCTCCACTGGAGTAGGACACCTAGCATCTAACCGAGACATTTTAGGATTGAAACATCATTTAAAAAAACAAATAAATCAATAAATAAATAAATAAATACACTATTTGAACATCATTTTGATCTGTTATTTAACATCATGTAATCAAAGAAACAACAAAACAGTATCCTGAAAATAAAGTCGACCTGAAGCCATAATATCAGCACAGCAGCATGTCATGTTAGATTTCCAAACGTCACATTTGTCGTCAGTTTTTCGTTAAGTACATGGGAAAACTACAAAGCGGTGGTGTGTATCTCAATATGTGAACGTAACGTTATTCAGCAGGTTTCATCCGACTTCACGCAGCAAAATGAGTTTGTTCTATAGGGGGACCACAGCTGTATAGAGGCACCGGGGGCGATCCCCCAGCCTCTGCTGAATGCTTCATTGTAAAACCTTCAGCAGCCTTCTGTTCAAAAAGACGACTTCTAATCTAAACGCTTTCTCACTGGATTTGAGTTTTTCTTTCAGCGTTTCAATGCTAAAGCGCTTCATAGCGGTTGCTAGTCATGGGGTGACTGCCAGAGAATTACCTTCTGAACAAAAGGACACAAACACTCCATTCAAACACACTAATGGAGAACAGATGTTTGAAAACGTCCCCCCTCCCACCCTCTCCGCTTACCCCAGTGTGATCTGCGATCCGAGATGGAGCTGATGGAGAGAGGCAGCTCCAGGGAAGAACCACGGACTCTGTCCCAAGGACGGGGAGCGGAGCCGGGAGAGAGCAGGACTCAGGGAAGCGCTGCAACACACAGAGGAGATTCTTATAGAGAGATAGAGGCTGCCTGGAAACCATGGCAAACTCAGTGCTATATAATCCTGAGGGGGGGAGACTGACTGACTGCTAAAACATCAGGAGAAACTTTAATAAGGGACCATGTTAATATGACTCTGACTGACTGATCCGCTGCCCACAGTAAACGCCGGTCACTCACCTGCGTGGAGCAGCTCTGCAGAAACTCAGAGTCCCACTCGCTGTGATCCTCGCAGCTCTGTATGGCCCCCACGTCCTCTCTCTCAGACTCGGGGCTCCCCCGGGCAGCAGCTGGGGTAATGGGGTGGGGTCCCCCCTCCTCTCGATCCTGGGCGGCCGAGGCAGGGTCTTTCTGTCCGCCTGCCCCAGCTGCTCCCTGGAGACTTCCCTCCGCCTCGGTGTGAGTCAGATCAGGGCAGGCTGTCTCAGCGCACACTAGCGCGGTCCTCACCTCCCTCTTCCCAGCAGCAGCAGCAGCAGCACTGGTGGCAGGCTTGCACCGCCTTGACCGTGCCGCCCCCTTAGCCTTGCGCTGCCCGGCCCCCGCGTCGCTCGAGTCTTCCATCTCCAGCACTGCGAAGCGGGATTCCCAGTCCCTCTCCTCCAGCACGCACGGGTTCACGTACACGGCTGCTGGTTTGGATTCTGCTGCTGCTGCTGCACTGGATGATGACGTTGATAGTTTGTTGTTCTCTGAAAGCTTTATTTGTCCCCAGTCGCTTCCCTCTCCATCTCCGAAGCTCTGCGATGCTTTTAACTCTTCCGTCTCGGTTCTGCTCTGTGAATGGCTTTGCTGGGTTTTTCTCATGAAATCCTTCTCGTTCATTTCAGGGCCCGCCTCCTCACTGTCTTGGATTTTCTTGCCTGCTGCCGATTCCGCGTCCTCATTCCCGAGCCGGATCCGGGATCGCCCCGCGCAGCTCCGAGGGGACCAGGAGGCGGCAGAGGCACGAGGCGGCGGTGTTGTTCCGGATCCCGGATTCGGGAAAACTTGCGAGCCCTTCTCCATCGCGACTCCTCGCCCCTGCCTGGGGATCACCCCTTTGCAGAGCCTCGTAGATTCTTCTCTCTCAGGAACGGAGGCTGCTGCTGCTGCTGCTGCTGGCAGGGCATGGGGCTCTCCGGGGGTTCCGCAATGGGAATGTGGGGGTGCAGGCTGAGCCCCAGCTTCGTTGCAAGGCTCTGCCACCCCCTTTCCCTGCAGATCGGCCGATGTTTCAGCCTGTGTCTCGGGGTAAGTCTCAACGTGTTTCAGCTTGGCTGACTCGGACTGCTTCCCCCCCTCTGTAAACACAGCCTCCGCGCTCCCTAATAAACAGGCTAGCCCTCCCTGTGGACTACCAGCAACACCACCACCCTGCGTTTCTGTACCCTCCAACCCCAGAGAGGCTTTTAATCCAGGGGTCCTGCACCCCTCGGAATGGGGTAGGTGCTCCTGCCCCCCCACTCCTGCCCCCCCTTGCTCCGTTACAGTGGGCTGCTGCCTCTCTGGATCTGCCTCCTGTCTCTGCTCTCCCGAAGTGCTGGCTTTGTGGTTCGGCCCGTGCGCTCCCCCGTGACTGTGGAGGGTGGCGTCTCCCTGCCCCGGCCCTTCCCCTGCCCCCCTGTGCTGGTCCGAAGTGGTATCCTCCGGCGCGCTGGGCTGGGCGACATCATCATCATCATCATCGCAGGATGAGCCCGCAGTGGAGGAGCGGCCCGGGAGGATATTCTGAAAACGCAAGCACAGCAGACAGCAGTTCACTAAAACAAGGAAAGCAACTTCAAAATTCATTTTATTACTTAAAATAGTTTGAACTGACCCCCCCTCCTGCCCGCCACCTTGTTACCCTTCATATGGCATCTGCAGAATAGAAAACTAATGCAATTACTGAAATACTGTTTTTGTTACTGGGATCCTTATGGGCCGATAGAGTCGATCTGTTATTATTAATTATTAATTTAGCAGACGCTTTTATCCAAAGTGACTTAGAGACTAGAGGGTGAGCTTCATCAACAACTGCTGCTGCTGCAGAGTCACTTCCAATAGGACCTTGTTTGTTTCACGTCTCATCTGAAGGATGTCTGTCTGTCTGTCACTCTACATGGTGAGCACGATCACTGCTCCTGATTTCACAGCGGTCTCCATCCATCTTGTATCACACGCTCCTGAGCCTCCTTTCAGGTTGCTTTGGGCTGTAACCCTGATACAAATGCTCAGTTTAACACCAGTGCGATTAGGAGGGATATGTCCTCGTTTGGTTAAGGTGTGTTTTTTTCTTTTTAATATATAAACGTTTTACCCGAGCCCAGGTGCTGCTCTTCAGTTCTAGTTGCCCTGCCTCAGACACGCTGTTATTACAGAGTCCAGCCGCAAGAGTCTTTACAGAAGCGGGAGCCTCGGACACGCTGTTATTACAGAGTCCAGCCACACAAGTCTTTATAGAAGCAGGAGCCTCGGACACGCTGTTATTACAGAGTCCCGCCGCGGAAGTCTTTATAGAAGCGGGAGCCTCAGACACGCTGTTATTACAGAGTCCAGCCGCACGAGTCTCTACAGAAGCGGGAGCCTCGGACACGCTGTTATTACAGAGTCCAGCCGCGCAAGTCTTTATAGAAGCGGGAGCCTCGGACACGCTGTTATTACAGAGTCCAGCCGCACGAGTCTCTACAGAAGCGGGAGCCTCGGACACGCTGTTATTACAGAGTCCAGCCGCACGAGTCTTTACAGAAGCAGGAGCCTCGGACACGCTGTTATTACAGAGTCCAGCCGCGCGAGTCTTTATAGAAGCGGGAGCCTCGGACACGCTGTTATTACAGAGTCCAGCCGCACGAGTCTCTATAGAAGCAGGAGCCTCGGAAACGCTGTTATTGCAGAGTCCAGCCGCACGAGTCTCTATAGAAGCGGGAGCCTCGGACACGCTGTTATTACAGAGTCCAGCCGCACAAGTCTCTATAGAAGCGGGAGCCTCGGACACGCTGTTATTACAGAGTCCCGCCGCGCAAGTCTTTATAGAAGCGGGAGCCTCGGACACGCCGTTATTACAGAGTCCAGCCGCACGAGTCTCTATAGAAGCGGGAGCCTCGGACACGCTGTTATTACAGAGTCCAGCCGCACAAGTCTCTATAGAAGCGGGAGCCTCGGACACGCTGTTATTACAGAGTCCAGCCGCGCGAGTCTTTATAGAAGCGGGAGCCTCGGACAAGCTGTTATTACAGAGTCCAGCCGCACGAGTCTCTACAGAAGCGGGAGCCTCGGACACGCTGTTATTACAGAGTCCAGCCGCACAAGTCTCTATA
>NC_081239.1:8680355-8690355 GCF_902713425.1 Acipenser ruthenus | reverse complement strand
AAAGTAACACCTAATTACGAGAAATGACATGATCACCTAACTAGGTTTTAAAAAATGATCACGTAATTGCGCGATATGGGTCACTTATGGGGGCTTGTTTTACACCCGTGTTGTTTGAGTGGATGCGCTATGAGTAGGATCCAGTCACTCTAATAAGCACGTGTACTGCCCTATTATTATTATTATTATTATTATTATTATTATTATTATTATTATTATTATTATAATTATTATTATTATTATTATTCACGTGTGGATTGTGTTTTTCATATTATTATTTGATTATTATTTGATTATTATTTATTTCTTAGCAGACGCCCTTATCCAGGGCGACTTACAATCGCAAGCAAATACAAATACATTCAAGTGTTACAATATAAGTCATACAATAAGAACAAGAAATACAATAATTCTCAAGTGTGACAAACCACAATTCAATAATACAGCAGATAATAGTGAAAGTTACATCAGGATATGATTAAGTAGTGATAGTTACATCAGGATATGATTAAGTACAAAATACTACAGATTAAACACTTGGGAGATTACAATATTCTGAGGTACAGGATTAAATGCAGTAAAATAGGGGGCAGATAAGAGCAAAATAAAGCATATTTAAATGAAGGGTGATAGTGTCCCAGGATACAACAGAGGAGTTCTACAGGTGCTGTTTGAAGAGGTGAGTCTTAAGGAGGCGCCGGAATGTGGTCAGGGACTGGGCAGTCCTGACATCTGTAGGAAGGTCGTTCCACCACTGCGGAGCAAGGGTGGAGAAGGAGCGGGCTCGGGAGGCAGGGGAGCGTAGCGGAGGTAGAGCCAGTCTTCTAGTGCAGGCGGAGCGGAGAGGTCGAGTGGGGGTGTAGGGAGAGATGAGGGTCTGGAGGTAGCTGGGTGCAGTCTGATCAAGGCATCTGTAGGCTAGTACAAGAGTCTTGAACTGGATGCGAGCGGTGATCGGGAGCCAGTGGAGCGAGCGGAGTAGTGGAGTAGCGTGGGCGAAGCGAGGCAGAGAGAACACCAGGCGGGCAGCAGAGTTCTGGATGAGCTGGAGCGGACGGGTGGCGGACGCAGGGAGGCCAGCCAGGAGGGAGTTGCAGTAGTCTAGGCGGGAGAGTACCAGGGCCTGGACCAGGAGCTGGGTAGCATAGTTGGTGAGGAAGGGTCGGATTCTTCGGATGTTGCTCAGGAAGAATCGGCAAGTGCGTGCCAGAGTGGAGATGTGCTGGGAATAAGAGAGGCAGGGGTCCAGGGTGACTCCAAGGTTCTTAGCGGAGGAAGAGGGAGAGAGTGTGATAGATTCCAGAGGAACAGATAGAGAGATCAGAGGAGGGGGAGGAGGAGGGAAAGAAAAGGAGGTCAGATTTAGAGAGGTTGAGTTTGAGGTGATGCGAGTGCATCCAGGAGGAAATAGCAGACAGACAGGTAGAGATACGGGAGGAGATGGTGGAGTCAGAGGTGGGGAAGGAGAGGAAAATCTGAGCATCATCAGCATAGAAATGGTATGAGAAACCATAGGATGCGATGAGGGGGCCCAGGGAGCGGGTGTAGAGAGAGAACAGGAGAGGACCCAAGACTGACCCTTGGGGGACTCCAGTTAAGAGAGGGTGAGGTGTGGAGGTTGCTCCACGCCAGGTTACCTGGTAAGTGCGGTTGGAGAGGTAGGAGGAGAACCAGACCAGAGCAGTGCCAGAGATCCCCAGGTCAGCAAGAGATGATAGTAGAATAGACTGATCAACAGTGTCAAAGGCAGCAGAGAGGTCGAGGAGAATTAGGACAGAGGAGAGAGAGGCAGCTCGGGCACACTTAAGTGAGTTGGTGACAGACAGGAGGGCGGTTTCAGTGGAGTGGGCAGAGCGGAAGCCAGATTGGAGAGGGTCAAGCAGAGAGTGGTTGGACAGGAAAGCAGAGAGCTGGCGGTGTATAGTCCGCTCGAGGGTTTTGGAGAGGAAGGGTAGGAGGTAGCTCTGGAGGGAGGTGGGGTCGAGGGTAGTTTTTTGAGGAGGGAGTGATAGAGGCGAAGCACTTTACAGGCGCAGCACTTCCAATGTAACATATCAGGCCTTTTTGTCAGTAAAATCTTTATACGCTGTCAAACAAAAACAAGACTTCTCATTGGGTCACGTTTTGAAACCCTCAATTCCAGCCTTTATGAACTCCTACTTCTTAAAAGGAGACACAACGTCTGTCGATTTCACAAAACTAGAACCGAGCAGCTGAGTTCATGTATTCCAGGTCACTTTAGCGGTCCGTTTGTGATAATTCCGATGACGATGTCGCTGAGGAAGATGGTGGCTCCTTGGAGGAGTGCGAATTCCCAGGAATTCACTCCTCCACAGATTCGGACCGTCTCTACTCCAGACCGACTGGTTAATTGCAATCCCAAAACACGACTTCCGAGAGACTTCCTTAAAAACAAAGTGCTTGATTACTTTCCCATAAACTGATTTCCTCGTCAATTTCAAAGATCGCAGGTTAACCAGGAACTTAATACTCTATCACATTCTGAATATGAATATAGCTGAGTTATTAATTGTAGGTAATACTGAGAATACCAGATACACATTTAGCATTAAAAAGCAATCCATGTGATTTCTTTACCAGTCGTTCATTATTTTGTGTATCAGCCTCCACACAAAGCCGAGCGCAGTGCGGTATACTGTAATGATGCTCCAGTCAGTCTGCCCGGACTGCACCTGAACCATCTTAAAAACACGAAGCCTCCAATAAGCTCATTTGTAAAAGTTAGTAAAGAATGGCGCTATATAATCTAAGGAAGCTGAATGTGAACTCCTAGCTGGAGCAACGAGAGAGGGAGAGAGGGGGCGGGGCAGAGAAGGAGGCGGAGACGCTGCTAGGCAACCGGCTCCTGAACATTCCACTCCGCTGAGCAGAGACCGTTAGGATTTAAAAATGCCAAAGTTCCGAGCGCCGTTAGTATGGGCTGCCAGAAATGAGGAGAAAATAAATACAGCTTTTTATAAATGTGTGCATTCAGATATCATTTAGAAATCTAGTTACAAGATTTAACAGTTAGCTAAATATTTAAATACATCTTAAATCTCTTAGCTAGATTTAACAGTTAGCTAAATATTTAAATACATCTTAAATCTCTTAGGTAGAGATAACATTTAGTTAAATATTTAAATGGCCGCTAAATCTGGAGTTTGTATGCAAATGAGCTCCGCCCACGTTGAGCTTTCACGCGATTTGATTGGCTCTTGTAATGTTGAAATATGCATATCTACCAATTAGCAACACATAAGTGTGTGTGTGTTTGTCAGTACCTGTGTGTCTGTGTGTGTGTGTGCGTTCAGCCTTGTTGACCCCTGTGTGTGTGTGTGTGTGTGTGTTCAGCCTTGTTGACCCCTGTGTGTGTGTATGTTCAGCCTTGTTGACCCCTGTGTGTGTGTGTGTGTGTGTGTGTGTGTGTGTGAGTGTGTGTTCAACCTTGTTGACCCCCGTGTGTGTGTGTGTGTGTGTGTGTTCAGCCTTGTTGACCCCTGTGTGTGTGTATGTTCAGCCTTGTTGACCCCTGTGTGTGTGTGTGTGTGTTCAGCCTTGTTGACCCCTGTGTGTGTCTCTGTGTTTCAGGTACCGGTGTTGGAAGCTGGGGGAGGATATCGATCTGATCGTTCGCTGTGAACACGATGGTGTGATGACCGGAGCCAACGGGGAAGTGACCTTCATCAACGTCAAGACCCTCAACGAGTGGGACTCCAGGGTAGGGACCCCTTTCAATACCTTTAATCACAGCTTCAACACGAGGAAACCCCACACCACTGATACAGGGGAACCCCAGACAGAGACCGCTTTCAATACCTTTAATCACAGCTTCAACACGAGGAAACCCCACACCACTGATACAGGGGAACCCCAGAGAGAGACCGCTTTCAATACCTTTAATCACAGCTTCAACACGAGGAAACCCCACACCACTGATACAGGGGAACCCCAGAGAGAGACCGCTTTCAATACCTTTAATCACAGCTTCAACACGAGGAAACCCCACACCACTGATACAGGGGAACCCCAGAGAGAGACCGCTTTCAATACCTTTAATCACAGCTTCAACACGAGGAAACCCCACACCACTGATACAGGGGAACCCCAGAGAGAGACCGCTTTCAATACCTTTAATCACAGCTTCAACACGAGGAAACCCCACACCACTGATACAGGGGAACCCCAGAGAGAGACCGCTTTCAATACCTTTAATCACAGCTTCAACACGAGGAAACCCCACACCACTGATACAGGGGAACCCCAGAGAGAGAGACCGCTTTCAATACCTTTAATCACAGCTTCAACACGAGGAAACCCCACACCATGGATACAGGGGAACCCCAGAGAGAGACCGCTTTCAATACCTTTAATCACAGCTTCAACCAGAGGAAATGTGGGGAAGCTATAAAAAAGGCCAACGAGATGCTCGGATATATTGTGAGAAGTGTTGAATTTAAATCAAGGGAAGTAATGTGCAAAGAAGAGCAACCAGAATTATCCAGGGTTTAAAAGGCATGTCGTATGCAGACAGGCTCAAAGAATTTAATCTGTTCAGTCTTGAACAAAGAAGACTACGCGGCGATCTGATTCAAGCATTCAAAATCCTAAAAGGTATTGACAATGTTGACCCAGGGGACTTTTTCAACCTGAAAAAAGAAACAAGGACCAGGGGTCACAAATGGAGATTAGAAAAAGGGGCATTCAGAACAGAAAATAGGAGACACTTTTTTACACAGAGAATTGTGAGGGTCTGGAACCAACTCCCCAGTAATGTTGTTGAAGCTGACACCCTGGGATCCTTCAAGAAGCTGCTTGATGAGATTCTGGGATCAATAAGCTACTAACAAACAAACGGGCAAGATGGGCTGAATGGGGAAACCTCTCATTTGTAAACTTTCTTATGTTCTGCCTCTGTTATGCTAAAGTTATTTAAAACTGGATAGGAACAGGTCGACATGTGAGGCATGTTGTCCGTGTCCTCCTTTGTAAAAACCTGTGAAAAGTAATCATTTAATATACTCGCTATTTTTTTTCCTTCGTCTGTGATTTTGCCGTTTGTGTCTCTTAGACATTTAACCTCCTCTCTTGCTGTTATAATATTGGAAAAACGTTTTGGAATTGGTATTAGCCCCCTTAGCAATGTTCATTTCTGTCTCTCTCTTGGCCTTTCTAACTTCCTTTTTGACTTGTGTTTGCAGTTCAAACAGGAGGAGTGGCAAACACTGTTGCAGCAGCAAAGGTCATTCAAAATGATCTCGACAGCATTCAGAACTGGGCAGACACGTGGCAAATGACATTTAATAGAGAAAAGTGGAGGGTACTGCACGCAGGCAATACATTTCTCCCCCCTTCCTTTCTATATTGGTTAATTGTGGTTAATTCTAGTTTTTTTATTTAACATCACTGAGTCCCTTGTCCCTCTGGATTGCAACCACAATGTAGAAACATCTAGAGAATGGATGGGAATGGGCAATAAACATCACTGCTGTTTCTCTTAAAGCGTGTTTATTTATTTCTAATACTGGACCCTGTCTTAATACTGTATTACATTCTGAATATGAATATAGCTGAGTTATTAATTGTAGGTAATACTTAGAATACCAGATACACATTTACCATTAAAAAGCAATCCATGTGATTTCTTTACCAGTCGTTCATTATTTTGTGTATCAGCCTCCACACAAAGCCGAGCGCAGTGCGGTATACTGTAATGATGCTCCAGTCAGTCTGCCCGGACTGCACCTGAACCATCTTAAAAACACGAAGCCTCCAATAAGCTCATTTGTAAAAGTTAGTAAAGAATGGCGCTATATAATCTAAGGAAGCTGAATGTGAACTCCTAGCTGGAGCAACGAGAGAGGGAGAGAGGGGGCGGGGCAGAGAAGGAGGCGGAGACGCTGCTAGGCAACCGGCTCCTGAACATTCCACTCCGCTGAGCAGAGACCGTTAGGATTTAAAAATGCCAAAGTTCCGAGCGCCGTTAGTATGGGCTGCCAGAAATGAGGAGAAAATAAATACAGCTTTTTATAAATGTGTGCATTCAGATATCATTTAGAAATCTAGTTACAACATTTAACAGTTAGCTAAATATTTAAATACATCTTAAATCTCTTAACTAGATTTAACAGTTAGCTAAATATTTAAATAAATCTTAAATCACTTAACTAGATTTAACATTTAGTTAAATATTTAACTGGCAGCTAAAGTGCATAGCATAAGTGTACCTGTGCATGTGTGTCTGTGTTAGTACCTGTGAGTGTGTGTGTCAGTACCTGTGTTTGCTTGTCCATACCTGTGTGTGCGTCAGTACCTGTGTGTGTGTATGTGTGTCAGTACCTGTGTGTGTCAGTACCTGTGTGTGTCAGTGTGTGTATCAGTGTGTGTTTCACAATCTGTGTGTGTGTGTGTCTCAGTGTGTGTGTGTTTGTCAGTACGTGTGTGTGCGTGCGTCAGTAGCTGTGTGTGCGTGTCAGTACCTGTGTGTGTGTCAGTACGTGTGTGTCACTATCTGTGTGTGTGTCTCAGTGTGTGTGTCTCAGTGTCTGTGTGTCTTAGTGTGTTTGTCAGTACATGTGTGTGCGTGTGTGTCAGTACCTGTGTGTGTGTGTGTTTGTGTGTCAGTACCTGTGTGTGTGTGTCAGTACCTTTGTGTGTGACAGTACCTGTGTGTTTGTGTGTGTGTGTCTCAGTGTGTGTGTCTCGGTGTGTGTGTCAGTGTGTGTGTGTCAGCACCTGTGTGTGTGCGTGTCAGTACCTGTGTGTGTGTGTGTGTGTGTTAGTACCTGTGTGTGTCAGTTCTTGTGTGTGTGTTAGTGTGTGTATCAGTGTGTGTGTTACAATCTGTGTGCGTGTGTGTCTCAGTGTGTGTGTGTGTCTCAGTGTGTGTGTCTTAGTGTGTGTGTCTGTGTGTGTGTTTGTCAGTACGTGTGTGTGCGTGCGTGTCAGTATCTGTGTGTGTGTGTGTGTTTGTCAGTACCTGTGTTTGTGTGTGTCAGTAGCTGTGTGTGTGTGTCAGTTCCTGTGTGTGTGTCACTATCTGTGTATGTGTCACTATCTGTGTGTGTGTCTTAGTGTGTTTGTCAGTACGTGTGTGTGCGTGCGTGTCAGAATCTGTGTGTGTGTTTGTCAGTACCTGTGTGTGTCAGTACCTGTGTGTGTGTGTGTCAGTACCTGTGTGTGTGTGTGTGTCAGTACCTGTGTGTGTGTGTGTGTGTGTTTGTGTCAGTAGCTGTGTGTGTGTGTCAGTACCTGTGTGTGTGTGTGTTTGTGTCAGTACCTGTGTGTGTGTGTCAGTACCTGTGTGTGTGTGACAGTACCTGTGTGTTTGTGTGTGTGTCTCAGTGTGTGTGTCTCGGTGTGTGTGTGTGTCAGAATCTGTGTGTGTGTGTCAGTACCTGTGTGTGTGGCAGTACGTGTGTGTGTCAGTTACTGTGTGTGTGTCACTATCTGTGTGTGTGTCTCTCAGTGTGTGTGTCTCAGTGTGTGTGTCTTAGTGTGTTTGTCAGTACGTGTGTGTGCGTGCGTGTGTGTGTGTGTGTGTGTGTCAGTACCTGTGTGTGTGTGTGTGTGTGTGTCTGTCAATACCTGTGTGTGTGTGTGTGTGTTTGTCAGTACCTGTGTGTGTGCATGTCAGTACTTGTGTGTATGTGTGTGTGTCAGTACCTGTGTGTGTGTGCTGGTCATTACCTCTGTATGTGTGTTAGCACCTGTGAGTGTGTGTGTGTGTGTCTCAGTGTGTGTGTGTGTCTCAGTGTGTGTGTGTGTGTGTGTGTCTCAGTGTGTGTGTGTCAGTGTGTCTCTGTGTGTCTCAGTGTGAGTGTGTGTGTCTCAGTGTGTGTTTGTGTCACAGTGTGTGTGTGTCTCAGTGTGTGTGTGTGTGTCTCAGTGTGTGTGTCTCAGTCACTTCAAGTCATAAGTACCTGTTTGTGTGTGTTTCAGTACCTGTGTGTGCGTGTCAGTACCTGTTTGTGTGTCTCTGTGTGTCTCAGTGTGTGTGTTTGTCTTAGTTTCTGTGTGTGTCTCGGTGTGTGTGTGTGTCTCAGAGTGCGTCTGTGTGTGTGTCTCAGTGTGTGTGTCTCAGTGTGAGTGTGTCTCAGTCACTTCAAGTCATACAAAGAGCATTTCAAGTGGAGCGATAAAGTGGAGCGAAGCGATCAAAAAAAGGCGCCAAGTTAGAAGCAAGAATTGTGTGAATCTTGAACCCCAGCACCTTTCCAAGTGTGCCTATTTGCTTGATGCTTGACAAGATTGGCCGAATTGCTTCTCCTAACTTGGGCTTTTGTGTTTGATATCACCCCTTTAAACGGCTGTTGCGTTTTTCTAACTTGTTTATTTATATTGACAATGTTTTTGTCGTGGGATTGAGAGGAGTTAGAAAAACGTGTTTGAAACGACCGAGAGTCTCTATACAGCTCCAAGAGTTTAGCTGTTTTCACCATGTTGCAGCGGCAAAACTAAATCACTTAGAATTACCATCTGTACCAAAAGTCTGAAACACTCTTACATCAAATGTGATAAAAAAATATATATATACACAGTACATGTATATCATCCTCCTCCTCATCCTCATCATCCTCTTCATCCTCATCAGTTCAATCAGGGTGGCTGTTTCCAGACTTGACCCTTGACCGTTGTGTAGCAGTCGTATTTATTTCTTACAGACTTCCTTATCCAGACTCCGTTATCCAGGGTGACTTGCAATTGTTACAAGTTCTCTCAGTACAAAGTAACACATTAAAAAATATCATAATACAGATATGAAAGTATAAAATCAATTCAAGTAAGAGCAAAATAATAAAGCACACAGTGAACTATAAACAAGAGCAAATCCGACTAAAAGCAGAACGCAGCTCTCGCTATTCCTTATCCAATGCTGCCATCGTGTGGCCATTTATTAGAACTGTTGGTTTATTAAATTTTTTTTTTTTTTTTTTTTTATCAGAGCACAGCTCAGTGACAAGCGGTTGCTGGTGCCCTCTGCTGTTTACAATGGGTAGTACAGGTAGTGAAATTCCGTAATGAATTACTGTTATTATTTGTTTCTTAGCAGAAATCCAGGGCTGCTTACAATTGTTACAAATGATCACAGTACAAAGTATCACATTATAAAACATCACATTACAGAATATCATAATACAGATAAGAGCAGATATGAAAGTACCATAAAATCAATTCAAGTAAGAGCAAAATAATAAAGCACACAGTAAATTATAAGAGAATTCGACTAAGAGCAGCTAAACCTGATAGTAACTATTTGCTGATATGAGTCCAGTAAGAACAGGCAGTAAGCATGATAAATACATGAGAATGATTTCATATAAGAGCAATTACAGAAAACGTTATTATTTATACACAGAGTACTCTCCTAGCTATCCTGTAAATATTGTTTTTGCTGTGAATACGAGTCATTTCAAAGGGCAACTGAGCTGAGATAGATAGATGGACAGATGGATAGATGGACAGATGGATAGATAGATAGAGAGATAGAGAGATGGATAGATGGAGACTGTGTGGTCCAGTGGTTAAAGAAAAGGTCTTATAATCAAAAAGTCCCCAGTTCAAATCCCACCTCAGCCACTGGCTTATTGTGTGACCCTGAACAAGTCACTTGTGCTCCGTCTTTCGGGTGAGACGTAATTGTAAGTGACTCTGCAGCTGATGCATAGTTCACACACCCTAGTCTCTGTAAGTCGCCTTGGATAAAGGTGACTAAATAAACAAAATAAACTTATGCTATGCACATATGTTATGCTAATTGGTAAATATGCAAATTTCAATACAAGAGCCAATCAAATTGCGTGAAAGCACAATGCGGGCGGAGCTCATTTCCATACAAACTCCAGATTTAGCTGCCAGTTAAATATTTAAGTAAATGTTAAATGTATCTAAGAGACATGTTTCCCTCTGCTTGTTTTAAAGCATAGTTTTAATGCACGTGTTAGATTAATGTTTATATATATATATTCATTGATTTGTTTCTTTTTGAATACTTTATTTA